>NC_026007.2:48437023-48597423 GCF_000442705.2 Elaeis guineensis | reverse complement strand
GTTACCATCATGGGCTTCAATTCTCCAAGTCTAAATAGATCATACACAGAGCTCGGAGAAGGTTCACACTCGCATCTAAATCTAACAATGCTTTCTCAATGTGTAGGTTCCCTATGACACAAGAGATGATAGGGTATCTGAATCTTTAAGTTTAGGAGGTAGCATGTTGGAAGACTGAACTGGCCTATTCAGTAAGGCAAATTTTTTTTAGGATTAGTGTTTTAGATTTTTTTTTTGTGTGCACAAATCTTTCAAGAACTTAGCATAGGCCAGGACCTATTCTATTGCATCAAGAAGAGGGATTTGAACTTGTTTAAATAGTTCTAACATTTCATCTAATTTACCCTTCTTGTTAAATGGAATAGGGATTGTAATGCACTCAGGAATGGAGCTTTGGGTAATTGAGGTGATGCTAAAGATATTGGTTCGTCCCTTGCCCTAAGGTCCTCCTTCTCTTTGGTTGGTTTAGACTCAGTCAACTTTTCTGGTCTTTTCAATTTCACCTTATTGTTCTATGACCTTACCATTCCTAAGGGTCATAATAGATTTGGCTTGTTCGGGAAAAGTCTCGTGGGTATTATAATTTTCAGCCCTATAGTGACCTCTAGGATTAGTCTCGAGTTGATTGGGCAATTTGCCTTCCTCCCTCCTATTCAAGGCTGTAGCTAGTTGTCCTGTCTAGGCTTCTAGCTTTGTAATTGACTATGTGTGGGAGTGCAAAATCTGTAGTTCTTATAGAATCTTTTCAAGAGCAGCATTTGAAGAAGATTGAGAGTTTTGTCCTTGTTGTGGGCATGGAATCGATTTATAAACTTTCTCATTGTAGTTGGGTCTGGGTACTGGGGGCCTTGCAGCAGGTTGTTGGGCCCAAGAAAAATAGGATGGTTTCTCCAACCCGGATTGTAGGTGTTGAAGAAAGGGTTGTATCTTTATCTGAAATTGTTCTAAGTTTGTGCTTTATTGACTTGTTCATATATAAACTCAAGAAATTGATGTGCAGTAGGACAATCATAAATAGAATGAGCTGGACTCGAACATTTGAACAAACCTCTATCGCAGGTGTGGATGAGGTACTGGTGGACAGTACATGTAGTATTCAATTCATCATTTGAGATAATTCATCCACTTGACTGTGGATGTCCATTGAGCTTTCTATTTCGTAAATCCCACCCTGTTTAGGCCCAAACATAGGAAGGTCTCTCCTGGCAGTAGACATGTCGTGTAATGAGTTTTCACTTAGGGTTTCAAATAGCTGCCAGGCTTCATGCTCATTATTCAGCATGAAGGTTCCACCATAGGATACATCAACCATTTGTTGATGCTTCTCTGACAAGCCATCATAGAAGCACGGGATCAGTTGCCATTTGGGTATAGCATGGTGGGGGCATTTCCTAATTAGTTCCTTTAATCTCTCCCAAGTCTTATGAAACATCTCCCTAGCCAATTGAGAAAAACTAGTTATGGCCTTTCTGATTTGATTAGTTTTTTCTATCAAAAAATATTTTGTAAGAAATTCTCTCTACAATTGATCCCAGGTTGGAAGTATGATTATGTCCAGGGAGTTCAGCTAATATTTGGCTTTGTCCTTTAATGAGAAAGGAATAATTTTAACCTGAGAGCATCATCAGAGAAATTTTAAATTCTAACTGTTGAACAAATTTTCAAGAATTCATCGAGATGTTTATATGGGTCCTCATTAGTAAGTCCACAAAATGATGGGAGCATTTGGATGGCACTTGACTTGATTTCATATTAAACTATCTCAACTAGAGGCACCTAAATGCAAGGAGAGTAGGTATATGTGGAAGGAGTAAAGTACTCCTTCAGCTATCTAGGTGGATCAGTCTCCTGATTTCGATCCATGTTCCTGGATCTGTTTGCTCTAAGGGTTCTTTTAATTTTTAGGATCTAACGGTTGAATCTCGAGTTGCAATGAGCTACATCTGAGCATAAACCCTATAATTTATACCTTAGAGCAAACACAAGTAATTTTTTTTAATAAGATTTTTTTTTGGATTTTTAGGTATAAATAAAAGAAGAGGATGAAAGAAATTCTAAAGATAAGCACCTATTGAGTCCTAAATCTAAGAAGTAGATGTGAATAATTTAAGTTAGATTAGATATTTTTAGTTAGCAATCAAGTATGTCAATCAATCCTAGCTACAAATTATCTTAGATCTAGACAACTCCTAACTGCCAAGGTCACCTTCGAGCACTCTAAAAAACTAGTGGACTTAACCGATCAAGTAAGTGTAAGGTGGTGGGGGTCCTTCCATTGTTTTCTTTAAATACCAATTAGATTGGCTAGATAAATGAATAGAATCAATTAATAAACCATCTTCTTTCAGGATGTAATCCCTGAACTATTTTTTAGACACCAATTAAACTGACTAACCCTAATCCAGTCCAACTCTTAGGGTTTCTTATTCTATTGAGCTCGAGAGTCCTTAAGGGCCAACATCTAATTGATTTTAGGTTAAAGACTTAGATTAATACAAATGTAGGATGGTAGTTTATGGGCCAAGGTAAGGTAATGAAATCCTCACCTTATGTTGATTAGGGTTTTACCCTTAAGATGTTCTATGAAATTATGTGATGCAACAAAAGAAAAGGTATCCAAATTTAGTGATTAATCAAGACTAAATTAAGTTGTTTCTCTTTTTAGGTTTTATGATTAAATATCTAATTTTTTAAATAGATTATGAGGTGTCAGTGTACAGATTTGGTTGATTTTGTAAAAATATAAGTTTGACTAAGTAAACTAGGTAAGTTAGAAAGCAAATAAAAGGTAGAAAGCAAATATAGCAAATATATATTTTTTAATTTACTTTTGAATTTTTTTTGTAGAACAAAGAATAAAAGGCAAGCTAAAAAATAAAGTAATTAAAATAAGGACAAAAATAAGTAAAGCAATTAACTAAGAAAGCAATAAGTTAAAGAAAGTAGTAAGCAATTTTTTTTCTAATTTTTATTTTTTTTGTAGATTTTTATAATTCAACATGACTAAAATATGATCTTCGATAATGGTGCTAAAATTTGATCACTGTAGTGAGTCAGGTTTGTATCCATGGAGATCATGTTGTTACGTTTAAGTTATTTAAATCTTAAGTTAAAAAAAATAGCTATGTGATTAATTAAAAGACTATTAAGCATGAAAGCAAGTTAAGAAAATTGATTTCAACAATGAGATGGAAGTTTGGATCAAATATGAGGATGGATTCTTAGGATTTCACCTATTCCTTGTTCGACAGCTGGTATCCTTCTTTCATATGCTTTTGCTTAGATATCTAAATAATAAAGATATAGCCTATCTTAGAGAGTACAGCTTGTATCTGTTGGATCATAGTTCATCTCTTAAAGTAATAGGCTAATCTAAATTATCTAGATGCAAAAAAGAGATCTTTACCTAAAGATAATCTATCTCAAGAGCATGAACTGTATCCATAGATCATAGCTCATCCTAAGGGTAATAGATTATTCTAGATTAAAAACTTATGCAAAGAAAATAAAGACACAAAAATATAAGCAAATAAAATCAATCTTCATTGCATATTAAAGAAGAATACATAAAATCTCACAATAAAACACACTGTCAAAATAAAATTGCAGAGATCTCTTGAGATGTTGTTGTCTAACCGACCATCGAGAGATTCTTCACCACGATCTGTATCCTAGACTCTAGAGATTCTTTTTCTCAAACTTGGAGAAGACCTTCAGCAGCAAGAGAAGAAGATTTGGTAGAGAATAGATTGAGGGAAGTGGGTTTGGAAGAGGTTCGAAGGTGGAAGAGGGTTGCTGAAATTTTTAGGCTATAGTCTTCAGGGCTGAAAAGAGAGAAAGATTTGGAGAACTTTTTGAAGGCTTTTGGATGTATAATTTTTATAATTTGTAGGAAACTTATGGAGGTTTGGGACTGCAAAATTTGAAAGAAAAAGATTGTACCTATGGTCAGCTAAAAATCTGGAAAGACAGGGTTGGTGTGAAGAAGGACTGTGGCGTGGAACTTAAGGCTATGGGGATTTGGACGTGGGGAAGGCTTATGGACATGGAGAAGGCTGATGGATCCTTAAAGGAGGCCTTGAGGTCTTATTTATAGGGTGGGGAGTGGTCTTTTAGGGTTTGAAGATGTGAGTTAAGAAAGAAAACAGAGGTGGGAGCATGAATAGGATCCTTAGATCAAGTATCTTGTTTCTCTTCCATTGATCAATAAGTCATGTTCACACTTAATTTCATATATCTTCTAATTTGGACTCTTGATTGGAGAGGTTGCTTCTTGACCCTTGATCTTTAAGTCATATTCATACTGGAATGGGAGATGGTTGCCTAATTCACTCGAATCTGATCCGATTTGAGTCCAATTTGAATCGTATGAACCCAAACTTTTAATTACCTGCAAAATAGACTAAAGAGTATTAAATTCTAATAAATAAAAAGTAATTAAATAGAATTATGTATCTTTAGTGACTTAATTTAAGTGTTCATCAGCATGCAACTTTAAATCTGTGGGAGAAAGAGAGAACACCTTTCTCTCTTGGCGTGAGAATGGAACGCCAACCCTTGGGCATGTGGAAGGTGGACACCCAAGTCCTTTGGGCATGGGGCATGAGGGAGAGTGGGAGGAGGCATGAGATACAGAGAGGGAGGGTGCAGGCTTTGGTTCTCCAGGTTAGGATTTTGAGATCTCATCTCAAGGGGTTTATGTAGAACCAAAAGGACTTCTAAAAAATTTCATACTATGATTCATTCAATGTCTTAATCCAGAAGGACTTGGTTCCCTGCCAAACTTGGCTTGCTTATTAGTTTGATGCTGCCCCTCCCTCTTTTCTCATGCACAAAATCCAATGGGGCATGCAGCCCGTCTCTCCTCTGCTTTTTTCATGCGCAAGACAAGGGTACACCAACTATTGGCACCCCTTGAACCTTATCCACATGGGGCGTGAGCCCCTTTATTTTATGCCCAAAAAATCCAATGAGGACCCAACTCTTGGCACCCCTCATGCTTGCTTTTAACTTTGTCCAATCCCTATCCAATAGGAATTTCAAGTCTCAAAAAAGATTTGATTTAACCATGTACTAACATGGTATTCCTAAAGCCAATAGGATTTCATAAATCCTAGTCCAGTTGGAACTACATGAGCCCAATTGTAGAATCCTAAATCAATTTTCTTTATGTGTGACCCTATAAATTTAATTCTACCTGATAGTGAGATATATTATGATCCCATCAATAATATCATTTAAACCCTTTTTAATGAATTAGAATACTTTCAATTTAGTCAATTAAAAATTATTGATCATCTAAATAATTTTCATTGGTCTCACTATCTGCCAGTGACATCTAGCAGTATATAGTAGTAATCCAGTAGAATTGAATAGATAAACTTCTAAGTATAGTTATCGTATAATTCGATTCTTCTATCATGAGTTTTGACAAGACGGAGATTATGGATAACTCGTCAAAGCCCTTATCTGTCATATGTATGATTCAATTGACTTGAGTTCATTTGTGAAATCCTATGAAAACTTCTTTCCATCATTCACACTACCATGCCCATGGTCTTTGAAACTCAATCTCATGATCTACATAAGATTTTCTTTTATCTATCAAGATCGATAGATTACATTTAGGTGTACATCCTATTCCTATAATGAACCTACTGCAGCCAACATACACCGCAAAGTTTTAGATAGCTAGAAAACTGAGTGATAGTGTAGTCAAACTATAGCAACCTTATTGTGAATAATCGAGGCACTGTAGGTCAAATAACTACTCACACCACTGTAGCATCGAGTAAATCACTGATAAGTAGGTAGATATCTAAGTGACTACTCATGTTGGCCACACTCGGTACTCTTGTTCTCTAGCAACCACCTGTACTCTTGCTTCAGTGTCTCCACACTATAGACTTGAGATTCATCTACCTTAAAGAAAAGCGATCCATGCACCAATCTGTCTAGATCAATCACCATCTCCGTGATGATCCACTGATTGAAAAGAATTTATGAATTAACTATTAATGACACATACCTCAAATTTCTAACCCTTGAGAATATGTCTCATTAATTCATTGGATGATTCATAGACACATTACATAACATAAATGGAAAGTCGATCCAATTTTGTTTTAGTAATAAGTCAAAATTACAAATTATGTCTTTAGAAAATTTTACATGTGTCAGCCTAATTGGCTTCTGGGATATACATCTAATAATCTTCTCCTTGCACTAAAGCCAATTGGTGACAAATCTAAATCCCTTCTTCTTAAGATGGACTTCGATCTTTTACTAGCTCAGCTGATTAGTCAGTGGGTCAGCGACATTATCCGTAGAGTCAACTCTCTATACCTTGATCATGGATAAGGTATAATCATCGCTTTATATACTTAGACTTCTGGTGAGACTCAGCACCTTAGCAAGGGATATGGCACCATTGTTGTCACAATAGAGTAGAATGAAATCTGATGGCATCACATCCAGCTCTACAAAAAACTTTTTGAACCAAAATACCTCCTTAGCAGCTTTTGATGCAGTGATGTACTAAGCTTTTAGAGTAAAGTCTGCTATAATAGGCTGCTTAAAATTTTTTTCAACTAATAGCACCACTGTTGCATCAGAAAATACTATCTGATGTCAACTTTTGATTATCAATATTAGACAAAGTATGAATTAGTATATCCTTGCACCTTTAACTCTCCTTCTCCAAAGATCAAGAACATATCCTTAGTCCTTCTTAAGTACTTAAGGATACTTTCACAGCTATCTAGTGCTCTTTACCTGGATTAGATTGATATCTACTTGTGACACTAACAGCAAGAGCTATATCAGGTTGTGTACATAGCATGGTATACATGAAGCTCCCTATAGCCGATGCATAAGGGAACTTGCTCATGTGTTCTATCTTTTCTGATGTATTGAAGCACATCTTTTTTGAGAGATGAATTCCATACGTGAAGGGCACAAGCCCCCTCTTGGAGTTTTTCATGTCAAATTTTTTTAGCACCTACTTAATGTACATTTTCTGTGAAAGGCCTAGCATCCCCTTAGATCTATCTCTATAGACCTTCATCCTCAAAATAAAGGATGCTTCCCTAAGGTCCTTTATAAAGAATTTCTTAGACAATCACAACTTGATTGAGATCAATAAGAAAATATCATTTTTAATCAAGAGGATATCATCCACGTACAGTACGAAAAAAGACACAACACTCCTATTGATCTTCTTGAACACACATGGTTCCTCCTCATTCTTGATGAAATCAAATAATTTAATTATATCATTAAAATGAGTGTTCCAACTTTGAGATGCTTGCTTAAGTCCATAAATGGATCTTTGCAGTTTGCAGATTTTGTGATCTCCATCACTAGAAGTGAAATCCAAAGACTACTCTATATAGATATCTTTCTTAAGTTATTCATTTAGGCAAGCAGTTTTTACATCCATCTATCATATCTCATAATCAAGATATGCTATGATCGCTATCGTAGGTGGTCAAAAATAAACCTAATTCACTACTATGTAGATAATGTAAATCAGAATCGTATCCACAAAAATCATGTTAGCTATGATTGAGTCGGTTAGTTTTAGATTAGATAGTAGTATGAATGCTAATTAAAAGACTACTTAGATTAATAAGAAAATAAGTAAATAAAAATAATTAATTAGAGGTTGGATACAAATATGAAAATAAATTCTCAGAATCTTAACTATTTTCTTGTTAGACAGCTGGTACTCTCTTAACATACCTTGGATTGGTATCTAATCAATAAAGATATAACCTATCTTAGAGAGTACGATCCATACCCTTGGATCATGGCCCATCCCTTAAAGTTATAGATTTGTCAAAATTATTTATATACACAAATCAATAAATATATGATCGATTCTCGAGCATAGTCTATCTCACTGAGCATGGGTCATATCCTTAGATCACGATCCATCTCTATGTAGTCATAGGCTATTCAAAGACTCGTATCATATATAAAATAAATAAAAGATATAAAACAAAAAAAAGAAAGTCAAGCCTTTATTGCATAATAAGAAAGAAATACAAAGAGATAGAGAAATAAAAATACTATCACTACAAGTAGTCCAGCAATTTTCGAAGATGTGACATCTAGCCGATCATTGGAAGATTCTTCACCATGATTTGCATCCTGGACTCTACAAATTTCTTTCTTGAAACTTGGAGAAGACCTTCAGCAGTACGAGGAAGAGATTTGATGAAAAATAGGCTGAGGAAATTGGATTTAGAAGAGGTTGGAATGTGGAAGAGGGTTGCTGAAATTTTTAGACTACAGTCTGTAGGGTTGGAAAGAGAGAAAGATTTGAAGGACCTTTTGGAGGCTTTTGGATGTGAGATTTTTATGGATCGTAGAAAACTGATGGAGGCTTGGGATGCCAAACTTTGAGAGAAAAAAGTTATACCTATAGCTAGCTAAAAATCTGGAAAAATAGAGTTGGCGTAAAGAAGGGCTGTGGTGTGAAACCTAAGGCTATGGGAAGGAGAGGAAGATGATCCCCACAAGGGGGCTGATGTCCCTTTGAAAGAGAAGGGGGGCATGTATTTATAGAGTGGAGGCTAAGATTTCAAGAGAATTTTAGACATTGGAGACTCTAGAGTTTCATGAGAAGAGAGGTGGGAGCATGAATAAGAACTTTTAGATCTTTAAATTGCTTCTCCTCCATTAATCAATAAGTCATGTTCACACTAGATCATTATGAAGAGTGATCTTTTAATCTGAGCCATTGAGATTTAAGTCATGTTCATATTTGGTTCCATTTATCTTCTAATATGGGTCCTTGATTGGAGAGGTTGCCTCTTGATGAAGGAAAAATCGCCTTTTTCCTTGTAGGATCTTCCAGATCTAATGAGATCTGGGGCGAAATATTTAAAAAAAAAATTATCTTACTTTATTTCAAATCTAAAGTCTATTAGATTTGATACTTATTATCTAATATTTAATTTAAAATTAAATCTAAAACTTGAGGATTAGAGGAATACCTCTAGGGTAACTAGATTACCCTGTAGATGATCGCAGCAATGCCCGAGGTTCTAAAATAGCCACGTAGTCGCCTGGCCTCTACCGATATCCACTCAAGTAAGATCTAGATCATCTTCTCCTCACAAATCTTTGCTCTAAAAATCAGATCTAAATCTGATCTGTAAGATCTTCAAAAGATATTCTGAAGCTGGAGCAGCAGCTTCTCGACAAATCCCTGCAGCCTTTTGATCAGGGAGCCACCACACCTTGGATAAGCACCAGATGGATTCCCAACCTCTTGGACATGAAGAGGGAGAGAGAGGAGCAGAGGGAGCATGGAGAACTGGAGGGGTTTCACATTTTTGCTGGGTATTGAGCAGATTTCTTAAACCTTAGGCGCAAACAGGGTTTAAATAGACCTTGCTGCGCTATGCAGTGCCACATCATTCGACCAATCAGAAAATTCCAATTAATTTTAAAAAAGTTCTAATTGATGGAGTGATGTTATCTGATCATATCAGATAAGAACCCCACCAAACCCTCCTACTATTGGTGCCAACACTGGATAAACACAGTGAGATTGGTGCCCAACAGTTTGAGTCGATCAAGGCATAGAGTCCTCATCTCATGGCACTCTATCCTTATCCACTTGGGGCGCACGCCATATCTGATTATGGCACCCACTTTGAGGGTAAAATTAGTAGGTGGACACTCCACAAAAACTCTCCAATGACCTCTTGCCAAGTGGCCTTCAGTCCAAGGTCCATGGGTCAACGTTTGACCGATGTCCTAAAAAGGAAATGGCAGGTGACAGGAATTAGCAGGTGTTGTCTTAAATTCATCTCATGAATTAAGATAAGATTTTTCTGAGCTGGACTAGTTCCAGTCAAACTGAGAAAAACTTTCTCAAGATTTTTTGGGTGAGTCAAATCACATTTGGCTCAGTCGAGATAGAAAAGATTACACGAGGAGAAAGTTAGGCTCAATCGTGTGCAAGCACGATTTCCTTGAACCTAATTGGATCTAATCCAAATCAATCGAACTGGACTAGCTCAATTGATGACATCCAGTCCCTAACTCTTGTTTGTGTGACCCAGTTAGGTTCATTTTCGTATGGTAATGAGATATATCGTGATCTCATCATCGACATCATCGAAACTCCTTTCGATGAACCAGAACTCTTCTGATTCAAAAATTTAGAATGATCGATCATCAATATCATTCTAATTGCTCCCAAAATCTACCAGTGATATCTAGTAGTATATGGTGGCAATCCATCAGAAATAAAGACGAACCTCTCGGTGCAGCTACCTGTGTGATTGAGTTCCTCTATCATGAGTCCTGACTGAATTAGGGTTAAGGTAAACTCGTCAAATCCAACATCAGTCATATGAATCAATCGATCGATCTGAGTTCAATGTGAAACCTCAATGAAAAACTTTTTTTCATTATTTCACTCTACCATGGCCATAGACTTAAGGACTCGATCTTTCGATCATCATAGGACTACTCCTCTGATCTACCGAGGTTGATAGATCCCATCTTGGTGCAATCTGGTTCCTATAATGAATATGCTACAGCCAACATACACCTCAGAGTTTCGAATGGCTAGAAGATCGAGTTATGGTGTAGTCAAACTATAACACACTCAAGGTGAACTATCGATGCACCTCAGATCAAAGAACTAGACACACAGCTACAGTATCGAGCTAGTCATCGATGAGAAGGTAGACTTCCTTATGACTGCTCGAGGTGGTCACGTTCAGTACTCTCAATCTCAACGAAGATCTGTACTCTCGCTTGGTGTCTCCACACCGTAGACTCAAGACACAACTACCCTAAGGAAGCGATCGTACACCAACTTTTGGATTGATCACCATCCTCATGATGATCCTATGGTCAGGAGCTATTTATGAGTTAGTTATGTAAATTCATACCTTAAATTTTCAACTCTTGAAAATATGAATTAACATTCCTACTAACTCAAAGAATGTATCACAGACTTAATGTATACAATGTGATAGTAGAATAATCTTTTTATTCATTTATAGTCAAAATTATAAATTTGCCCTTATATTTGTACAGGAATATGTTAGCCAATCTGGCATCTAGGACACACATCTAACAAACTCCCACTTGACCTAATGCTAATTGGCTACATATCTAAGTCCCAGCTTCTCAAGGTGGGCTTCTTTCTTCTGCGGCCTAATCACTTTGTTAGTGGGTCTGTCACATTATTTGTGGAGTCGACTCTCTTAACCTCGACATAACCCTTTTCGAGGTAATCACGGACAAGATGGAATCGCCGCTCAATATGCTTGGACTTTTGATGAGACCTTGGCTCCTTAGCTAGAGCTATGGCACCATTATTATCGTAGTAAAGAGGGATGGCATCCGATGATATCACTCTAAGCTCTGCGGCAAACTTCTTATACCAGAATGCCTCCTTCGCAGCTTTCGATGCAGCAATATACTCTACCTCCATGGTGGAATCAGCAATCACCATCTGCTTGAAACTCTTCCAGCTAATTGCACCACCATTGCAAATAAACAGACTTTCAGATGTTAACTTTCGATCATCTATATCAGATATAAAGTCTGAGTCTGTAAATCTCTGAACTTGGAGTTCTCCATTCCCAAAGACTAGAAACATATCCTTAGTCCTTCTCAAGTACTTAAGGATACATTTCACAGAAGTCCAGTACTCTTCGCCTGGTTTCGACTGATATCTAGTTGTGACACTCACAGCATGGGCTATATCAGGTCGTGTACATAGCATGGCATACATGAGGCTTCCTATTGTCAAAGCATAAGGGATCTTGCTCATGCGTTCAATCTCCTCGGTGTGCTAGGGCACATCTTCTTGGAGAGATGAATGCCATGTCTAAAAGGTACTAAACCTCTTTTGAAGTTTTTCATGCTAAACCTTTTTAGCACCTCCTCTATGTACATCTTCTGTGAAAGTCCTAACATCCTATTTGGTCTATCTTTATAGACCTTAATACCCAGTATAAAGGATGCTTCTCCTAAATCTTTCATAGAGAACTCCTTAGACCACCATATTTTGATTGAGATCATCATGGAAATATCATTTCCAATTAGGAGGATGTCATCAACGTACAGTATGAGGAAGACAACTGTGCTCCCACTGACTTTCTTGAATACACATGGTTCCTCCTCATTCTTGATGAAACCAAACATTTTAATCATATCATTGAAACGAGTATTCCAGCTCCGAGATGTTTGCTTAAGTCTATAAATGGATCTTTGCAGCTTGCAGACCTTGTGATCATCATCACTGGATGTGAAACCAAGTGACTGTTCCATATAGATATCTTCCTCAAGATATCCATTTAAGAACGTCGTTTTCACATCCATCTTCCATATTTTATAATCAAAATAGGCTACAACAGCAAGCAATGTGCGGATGGATTTTAGCATGGCTACGGACGAGAAGGTATCCTGATAGTCAATGCCTTCGCACTGACTATAACTTTTCTCTACGAGCCTAGCCTTGAATGTCTCCACATTTCCATCTGCATCTATCTTTCTCTTGAAGATCCATTTACACCTAATTGGTACAATACCTTCAGATGGATCTACCAAGTCCAGACTTGGTTTGAGTGCATCGAGTCAATTTCTGATCTCATTACCTCTAACCATTTTTCGAAGTCGATATCTGATATCGCCTCGTCATAGGTCTTGGGGTCATCACCATGAGCTTCATTTTCCATGAGGAATATTTTCTCTACATTCTCTTGTATGGTACCTAAGTACCTTTCAAGAGGACAGAAAATCCTAGTAGATCTATGAGGTGAAAGAGGTTGTGTTAGGACTGATTCTAATTGACTGGGTTCCTCAGGTTCTTTAGCTCGTTGCTCTTGGGAGACATTCTCCTTGAGCTTAATTATTTTTCCGATGCCACTATCTTGAATAAACTATTTTTCAAGAAAAATAGCATGTCGATTCACAATCACATTGTGGTCTTTCAAAATATAAAAATAGTATCCTAATGACTGTTTAGGATATCCTATGAACCGAGCTCTTAAAGATCTGAACTCTAACTTATCCACCTGCTGTCTCTTGACATGAGCCGGACAACCCCAAATTCTGAGATGACTCAGACTTGGTTTCTTACCATGCCATATCTCATATGGTGTGGTAGAAACAGTTTTAGAGGAAATCCTATTCAATACATATATTGTTGTCATGAGACAATGTCCCCAAAGAAACTCAGGGAGGTCCGTGAAGCTCATCATGAAATGGATCATATCTAATAGGATTCGATTTCTCCATTCTGAAACTCCATTGAGTTGTGGCGTTCCAGGTGGAGTCCATTGAAAGACTATGCCATTGTCCTTAAGATAGTCTAGAAACTCCCGACTAAGGTATTTACCTCCTCGATCTGATCGAAAAACCTTAATAGGCTTTTCTATTTATTTTTTTACCTCATGCCTGAATTCTTTAAACTTTTCAAAAGCTTCAGACTTGTGTTTTATTAGAAACGCACACCCATACCTAGACATATCATCGGTAAAGGTAATGAAGTAGACACAGTTACCTCTAGCCGGCACATCAAATGGGCCGCACACATCCATATGTACTAGGGCAAGTAGGTCTGTGGCCCTTTCCCCATGTCCCACAAAAGGAAGCTTGGTTATTTTGCCTTGAAGATATGATTCACAAACTGGATATGACTCGAAAGTCAATGGACTCAATAGCCTGAATTTCTCCAATTTGTTAACCTTGTCTTCCGCTATATGACCTAGCCTTAGGTGCCACAGATACCTATCATTTAGACTATCTCTAGGCCCTTTAATTCCTATGGCATTCACATTTTTCTCTATATTAAATACAGATACATCAATATGTAGCTGATAGAGACCATTAATAAGAAAATCATTTGTAACTTTATTATTTTCATAAAATATGTTACAATGATCCTTATGAAAGCTAATCACATAGCCTTCTTGTGCTAAACATGAAACAAAAATCAAATTTCTGCTTGCTGCAGGCACATAATAACAGTCTCTAAGAACTAAATCTAATCCTAATGGTAATCGCAGAGGGTAAGTTTCCACGGCCACAGTTGCAACTCTTGCTCCGTTCTCGATGCGTAGGATCATATCCCCATCCTTCAGCCTCCTGCTCTCCTCAAGACTCTGCATAGAAGTGCACAAATGAGCACTAGAACTAGAGTCAAGTACCCAACTGGATGCAGAGGAAACCATAAGATTAGATTCTATAATGAGCATACCTCCAGAAGGACCATCCTTCTTGTTCTTCAGGATGGCCAGGTACTGAGGACAGTTTCATTTTCAATGGCCGTTTGAATTACAGTGAAAATATTTTTTCTTTTTAGCAGCCTTCTTCTTCGGTTCCATCTTCTTCCTTTTCCCATCCACTTTCTGCTTCTTCGCAGACTTTTTCTTCTTTCCAAAAGACTTTCTCTTGGAAGAAGTCTGCTCCATAGTAAGGACTGAGCCTTTTGAATTCTTCAAAAAAAGCTCAGCCGTAACCAACATGTTCATTAACTCAACCAAGGTACACTACATCTTATGCATATGAAAGTTCATGATGAGCTGACCATATGCATCAGACAAGGACTGAAGGATCACATCAATCTGAAAATCTTTGTCTAAGATGATACCAAGCTTCTCAAGCTCCTCAAGGTCCTTGATCATTGTCAAACAATGATCTTGGACTGACTGCCCATCACATATTTTAGCCTTAAAAAATCTTTGGCAGACTTGATACTTGGCTGCGCGACTTTGTTCACCAAACAACTCTTGTAGGTGAGCCAACATTTGGTAGGTAGTCATAATATTCTCATGCCGGCGCTGCAAGTCATCAGATATTGCACCCAACATGTACTACCTGGCTTTGTTATCTTCATCCGTCCACTTTTTCAGAGATGCTCTTTGTTCAGCTGTCGGATGTGCTGGCGTGGCAGGTAGGTCCTGGTCCAAGACATGAGTCAGTTTTTCGAAATCCAAAATAATTCTGTAGTTCCTCAACTAGTCTTTGAAATTGAGTCCAGTCAATCTGTGGGTATCTAGTATTTTGGTCAGGGGGTTGGACGCAGACATGTTTCCTGTAGAGAGTCAAAAGTTTCTAGTTAGATTTTGTAATTAGACTTAACCAATTTGTTTAGGAGTTTCATTTTTAAACAAATTAGGTTCTCACTATTTTCTCAGATCCCTACACTCCCTAGATAGAGATGTGAAAATCTCCATGATTAGTAATTTCTAGTGGGTGGTGCGATCTCACCGACTGGCTCATCACCTCACCTAACAGTTATTGGTGATGGGTCAACCGATGAGTGAACAACTCTTGTCCAATGATTCTCTAATCATGGTGCACCCAAAACTTGATCACTAATTCATGAAGCTCACCATGTCCGGAATATCGCTCCAATCCTTAGTTAAGTCAGACCCACCATTTGCACGAACTAGATTCCTGATTGAGTCCCTCACCATATCCGAAATATTGAGCACAACCCATCCTCTAATCCGTAGCATCCAATGCCTAATGGACATGGTTGCATCTTTTCGGTGCAACTGAACCACTGTAACCAGCTGAGAATAATCAATCCCGGGAAGGGCCCGTACATCCACAATGGTGGAAGACTTTAGACTTAATATTTTGTTAGGAAGATTTAATTTAGGTCTCATTAAACTTGACTTGACATAGTCATAACAATCATGACTAACCTAGTGGCATGGGTTAACTCGAATTGTTAGTCACCTCAAATCAGAACTGGGTCGACACATATGGCCAGGTAAGTGAGATCGGTGGAAGGGATATGCCATTAACTCGACAAGAATGCATTCGAGTCGAGTAGCTCCCAATTAAAAATTATTTGATTGCATCTGTGCAACTTACCTTAGACATCAAATTATCGAACCAGAACCAATTGGGTTAGCCCACAATCCAGGCTCTAACCACTGAGCCAAATTAGGTCTTAACTTGATCGAGTCACATATGAATGTGATTCGATCTTGACCTAGACTTAATCCTATTAGGCTGGTCAATTATTAGCTTTCATGATCTCACCTAACCAACTTTTGATTCGGTTTGATCAACTGCTAGACTTAATTGAGCTACTCAAGCCCAAACCCAATTTTATGAAAATGATTTAGATCTGAAATTCTCAATTTTAGATCTAATTTAATTTCATAAGCTTAATTTATTAATTAAGTCTTGAATTCATAAATAAAATATGTAAAATAAATCCTAGGGTTTCAGGATCTAGGATTTTGTAGAAAAGTAAGTTTGATTTCTGATTAAGGATGAACGTGCAGCACCCCTACATGCCATAAGAACACCCCATTGAATGGGAGGAGAGGGTCTTAAACCCTACTTTGTTCTTATGATCGGACGGCCATGAGGAACGCCTTAATCAGAAATATTGATTTAACTACAAAACTAGTTAGATCTAAGTTACATATCACATATATAATTTCAGATCTAACTTATACATGCTTTGCATACATCTCATGTATTAAAATTTGATCTATTTAGCATGCTTTCAGATCTGATACATCACATGTAATATCTGAAAAATAAGATTTAAATTGAACTATTGAATATAAAATCTATTCTAGACAGTTGCTAGAACAATTCTACAACTAGTCTAGGCATGCAGCAGATCAATCTTATGAATTAATTAAATTTTATTTTTTATATTTTGATCTGAATATAATATTTATAATATCAAAAAATTAAAGAATAAATTAGATTTAATTTATATTTTAATCATATTAAAATATAACACTTCAAGACTATTCATAGTTTAAACTATTTCTTGTCTAGTCATGCATCTCATACATGTTAGATCTACTTAGATTTAATTTTAAATTTTTTGATTTCAGATCCAATCACATCTACTATGATATCTAAAATCTATTAATATCAAATAAATAAAAATAAAAATTAGATCTAAATTAGATCTGAAATAGAGCCATCAACCTGGCTCTGATACCACTTGAAAGAAAAATCATCTTTTTCCATGTAGGATCTTTCAGATCTAATGAGATCTGGGATGGAATATTTTAAAAAAAAAAATTATCCAACTTTATTTCAAATCTGAGATCTATTAGATCTAATTTTTATTATCTAATATTTAATCTAAAATTAAATCTAAAACTTGATGATTAGAGGAATACCTCTAGGGTAACTAGATTACCCTATAGATGATCACAGCAACGCCCGAGGTTCTAAAATAGTCATGCAGTCACCTGGCCTCTACCGGTATCCACTCAAGTAGGATCTAGATTATCTTCTTCTTACAAATCTTTGCTTCAAAAATTAGATCTAGATCTGATCTGCAAGATCTTCAAAAGATCTTCTGAAGCTGGAGCAGCAGCTTCTCGACAAATCCCTGCAGCCTTCTGATCAAGGAGCCACTACAACTTGGACAAGCACCAGATGGATGCCCAACCTCTTGGATGTAAAGAGGGGAGGGAGAGGAGCAGAGGAGACATGGAGAAGTGGAGGGGTTTAATATTTTTGCTGGGTATTGAGCAGATTTCTTAAACCCTAGGCGTAGATAGGGTTTAAATAGACCCTGCTGCGCCATGCAGTGCCACATCATTCGATCAATCAGAAAATTCTAATTAATTTTGAAAAAATTTTAATTGGTAGAGTGATATCATCTGATCATATCAGATAAGAATCCCACCAAATCCTCCTACTGTTGGTGCCAACACTGGATAAACACAGTGAGATTGGCACCCAACAGTTTGAGTCGATCAAGGCATAGAGTCCTCATCTCATGGGACTCTATCCTTATCCACTTGGGGTGCATGCCATATCTGATTATGGTGCCCACTTTGAGGGTAAAATTAGTAGGTGGATACTTCACAAAAACTCTCCAATGATCTCTTGCCAAGTGGCCTTCAGTCCAAGGTCCATGGGTCAACGTTTGACCGATGTCCTAAAATAGAAATGGCAGGTGACAGGAATTAGCAGGTGTTGTCTTAAATTCATCTCATGAATTAAGATAAGACTTTTCTGAGCTGGACTGGTCCCAATCAGACTGAGAAAAACTTTCTCAAGATTTTTTGGGTGAGTCAAATCACATTTGGCTCAGTCAAGATAGAAAAGATTACACGAGGAGAAAGTTAGGCTCAATCGTGTGCAAGCACGATTTCCTTGAACCTAATTGGATCTAATCCAAATCAATCGAACTGAGCTAGCTCAATTGATGATGTCCAGATCCTAACTCTTATTTGTGTGATCCAGTTAGGTTCATTTTCATATGGTAATGAGATATGTCGTGATCTCATCATCGACATCATCGAAACTCCTTTCGATGGACCACAACTCTTCTGATTCAGATAATTTAAAATGATCGATCATCAATATCATTCTAATTGCTTCCAAAATCCATCAGTGACACCTAGCAGTATCTGGTGGCAATCCATCAGAAATGAAGATGAACCTCTCGGTGCAACTACCTGTGTGATTGAGTTCCTCTATCATGAGCCCTGACTGAATTAGGGTTAAGGTGAACTCGTCAAACCCAACATCAGTCATATGAATCAATCGATCGATCCGAGTCCGATGTGAAACCCCAATGAAAAACTCTTTTCCATTATTTCACTCTGCCTTGGCCATGGGCTTAAGGACTCGATCTTTCGATCATCATAAGACTACTCCTCTCATCTATCGAGGTTGATAGATCCCATCTTAGTGCAATCTGGTTCCTACAATGAATATGCTACAGCCAACATATACCTCAAGATTTTGAATGGCTAGGAGACCAAGTTATGGTGTAGTCAAACTATAACACACTCAAAGTGAACTGTCGATGCACCTCAAGTCAAAGAACTAAACACACAGCTGCAACATCGAGCTAGTCATCGACGAGAAGGTAGACTTCCTTATGACTGTTCGAGCTGGTCACGCTCAGTACTCTCATTCTCAATGAATACTTGTACTCTCACTCAGTGTCTCCACATCGTAGACTCAAGACATATCTACCCTAAGGAAGCGATCGTACACCAACCTTTCGGATCGATTACCATCCTCGTGATGATCCTATGGTCAGGAGCTGTTTATGAGTTAGTTATGTAAATTCATGTCTTAAATTTTCAACTCTTGAAAATATGAATTAACATTCCTACTAACTCAAAGGATGTATCACAGATATAATGTACACAATGTGATAGTAGAATAACCCTTTTATTCATTTATAGTCAAAATTATAAATTTGCCCTTACATTTGTATAGGAATGTGTCAGCCAATCTGACATCTAGGGCACACATCTAACACTTGACCCTTGATCTTTAAGTCGCATTCACACTGGAATGAGAGCTGGTTGCTTGGTTTACTCAAATCTAATCTGATTTGAGTCCAATATAAATCGTATGAATCCAAACTTTTAATCACCTACAAAATAGACTAGAGAGTATCAAATTCTTATAAAATAATATTAGTTATTACAATATTTAGTACCTTTAGTGATCTAATTCAAGTGTTCATCACACCCCCAAACTTGAACTTTATTCATCCTCGAGTAGAATAGAAAAATTAGTAATAGATACTAACTCAGCTTTGAATTAAAAGTTAGGTTAGACATCCCTAAAGATAGCTGATACCCAGCCAGACTATTGAAGAGGTACTTCATCAAATTACTAATTTGACCCAATTAGTGGTTAAGTGTTAGTCATAAAATTATTGGAGATTTTATTTCACCAACTCCCTACTTTACTCTTTAAATCATCTAACTTGATATGAGTTGGATTTATTATCTTTTTGTAATTTAGTCTCCTTATTATCCATTATTTTTTTTTAATATTTACATATACAGTCAGTGTAATGTCCTAACCCCTTAAGTTTTCTAATTAACTCTTGTAGTGAGCTTTAGGTTAATGACTCTCAAACAAATTAGCTTTAGGACATTAGATGTAGAACACCCTTTAGGCTAATTGACTCAAGTATACAAGGCTACGAGTTAAGACTAATCCTATAAAAGATTTTTTCATATTCTCATCTTTTGATGTGAACAACAATGCTTACTTAGGTGAAGGGGCCTGGTTACTCAGTGAGAAAATATTTTTTTTTCTTTTTTTTTTTGAATTTAGATTCCAAGGAGGATGCTTTGCATACTTCAATAGTTCCATCTATACCTACATGAAGTAGATTCTTCATTGAGATAGGTAGGAAGAGGGTTCTAGAATCACTCTAAAATTTAGTCTGGTCTAAACCTACCATTGATTGGATCTTCTTAATAATTTATCCCTCAATATCTCTAAAATTATCTAAACCATTAATCAATCATTTATTAGGGTGCCTAATTAACTTCTAATCAAGATAAAGTTTGGGTATATAAAGCTAATTATTTCTGATCATACTTGAGGACTCACTCAAACTACTGTTAGTTAATCTCCCCCTACTTAATTTTCATTGTCCCCAATGGAAGAAGAGAAAAACTTAAAAAAAAATACAAAAGGAGGGATACCACCTAATTTGCTATTGTTTGTAGGTTCTTTCATGTTACCCATGGGCCCTCATCAGATGTTGATGTTGCTCTCCTCCCAACTTAGCTTGTTGTCCTTATTAGATTCCTACTGAATAAAAGTTGGGTAATTGAAAAATAAAATATTGGGTTGCCTTCCAACAAGCATTAAATTTAAGGTCTTCAGCCATATCATTATTAAGACTACTTTTAAGAAATTAGATTGCCTCCCAACAAGTGCTATATTTAAAGTCTTCAACCAAACTTCATGATTCTATCTATCCTATGTCGAATATAGGATTGACAAACTTTAAGGGTTTTAGATTGCCAATCTCAGAAAGATAGTTTGCCATCCCATTATTGATAAAGTCTATTATTTCTTCATCACCAATTTTCAAAAAGTAGTTCACAATCCTATTATTGATAAGTTCCACTCTTTCATTATTATCAATTTTCAGAAGATGGTTTGCGACCCCATTTTCCATCTCTTGTTTATCAAGTATTGTTTCTATATATTCTTCTAAAATGCTCCTAAATTGGGTTTCTGGATTAAGAGTTGGATCTGATGTATTGATTACTGGGAGCATATCATATGGTCCTATGCATACATACTCAGGTATGATCGATGGTGGCTTCAGTTCTAGAACCAATGGTGATTCTAAAGAGGGAGCTATTAGAGCAGATATTTCAGGTAAAAGCTCATATTTCTCAGTCCATAGGGGAGTGGTACTAAAATTGGGTGGCTCTAATAATGTGTGCATATTTTCAACATACCTATCTAAGTCAAACTCATCCACTCCAAAAGGATCCCAACATGTATGCAATTGGTCCTGAGAAATTCTTTTAGGGCTAGCTTCCTCTATTGTATCTTTTAGGAGTACAGCCATATGATAGAATTGGATTGCTCTGATTTTTTTTTTTTTAAGAAAGAGGGAGAGAAGAAGAAGAAGAGAAGAGGAAGAAAGAGAGAAATTCTAAAGATGAAAATCCTAAGAGAGTCCTAGACCTAGAGACGATAGATACGAAGAATTTAATTTAGGTTAGATATTTTCAATTAACAATCAAGCAGATCAATTATTCCTAGCTAAGGGTTGTCCTAAATCTAGATAGCTCTTAACTACTAAAGTCACCTTCAAGCACTCCAAGTAAAAGACTAGCCACTCAATTGGCCAAATAAATATAAGGTTAGTGGAGATTTCTCCGTTGCTTTTCTTAGACACCAATTAAAATTGGCCAAGTAGGCGAACGGAATCAATTAAATAACCATCTTCCTTCAGAATTTTATCTTTGAATCACTTTTTTAAACACCAGTTAAACTGACTAATCTTCACTCGATCCAACTCTTAGGGTTTCTTGTCCTATTGAGCTCAAGAGTCCTTAGGGGCCAATGTCTAATTGATTTTAAATTAAAATTTAGATCAATATAAATATAGAATGATGATTTGTGGGCCAAAGAAGGATGATCAAATTTCTACCTTATCTTGTTTAATTGGGTTAAGTGCCCTTAAAGTATTTTATGAAAATATGCAATGCAAAAAACAAGGATGTCCAATACAAGTAAGAAGCTTTTAAGTTTTAATTAGTTTCTTTATTTTAGTTAATTGTTATGTGGTGTCTTTATTTTTTTTCTTTTATTAGGTTATTTAAAGTAAGAAAAATAAAAGATAGATTTTAATTAAGTTAATTAAATTTGAAGAGTTTTAGAGAATCTAACTAAATGAAAAGTAAATTATACTAAGATTAAAAGGCAACTAGGTAACCTACAAATAAAGTAAAAAATTAAATCTACTTTTAGAGGTAAATTATTCTAAGCCATGAAAGCAATAAATCACTAGGCTATAGAAAGCAGTAAATTATTCTAAAGTATTCTAACTAGAAAGTAGTAAATCTACCACATATAAAAAGTAATATAAGGCAAAAATTTAAAAAGAGTAAAAGTATGCAATTAAAATAAAGCAATAAATAAAAAATATTTTCTTTTGATTTTTTTGATTTATTTTTTTTGACTCAAAGTCATTGAAACACGATCTCCAACAATGACGTCAAAATTTGATTACTGTCATAGGTGGTCAAAAATAAATCTAATTCACTACTATATAGATAGTGTGAGTCAGGATCGTATCTACAGGGATTGTATTAGTTACGATTGAGTCGGTTAGTTTTAGATTAGATAGCAGTATGAATGTTGATTAAAAGACTATTTAGATTAATAACAAAATAAGTAAATAAAGAGAATTAATTAGAGATTGGATGTAAATATGAAAATAGATTCTCAAAATCTCAATTGTTTTCTTCTTAGACAGCTGGTACTCTTCTTAACATGTCTTAGATTGGTATCTAATCAATAAAGATATAACCTATCTTAGAGAGCATGGTCTATACTCTTGAATCACGGCACATCTCTTAAAGTTATAGATTAGTCAAAATTATTTAGATACATAAATTAATAAATCTATGATCAATTTTTGAGCATAGCCTATCTTGCTGAGCACAGATCGTATCCTTAGATCACGATCCATCTCTATGTAGTCATAGGCTATTCAAAGACTCGTATCATATATAAAATAAATAAAATATATAAAATAAAAAAAATAAAGTTAAGTATTTTATTACATAATAAAAAATATAAAAAAATAAAAATAAAAATACTGTCATTACAAGTAGTCCAAAGATTTTCTGAGATGTGACGTCTCGTCGATCATTGGAAGATTTTTCACCACGATCTGCATCCTGGACTCTAGAGATTCCTTTCTTGAAACTTGGAGAAGACCTTTAGTAGTACGAAGAAGAGATTTGGTAGAGAATTGGCTGAGGGAAGTGGGTTCGAAAGAGGTTAGAAGATGGAAGAGGGTTGCTGAAATTTTTAGGCTGTAGTCTATAGGGCTAAAAAAAGAGAAAGATTTAGAGGATTTTTTGGAGGCTTTTGGATGTGAGATTTTTATGGATTGTAGGAAACTGATGGAGGCTTGAGATACCAGAATTTATGAGAAAAGTGTTATACCTATGGCTGGCTAAAATTCTGGGAAGACAACATTGACGTGAAGAAGGATTGTGGAGTGGAACCTAAGGCTATGGGGAAGAGAGGGAAATGATCCCCAAAAGGGGGCTGATGTCCCTTTGGAGGAGAAGGGGGGCATGTATTTATAGAGTGGAGGCTAGGGTTTCAAGAGGATTTTAGGCATTAGAGACTCTAGGATTTTATGAGAAGAGAGGTGGGAGCATAAATAAGGACCCTTAGATCTTCATATTGCTTCTCCTCCATTGATCAATAAGTCGCGTTCACACCAAATTTTTATGAAAAGTGATCTTTTAATCTGAGCCCTTGAGATTTAAGTCATGTTCACACTTGGTTCTATTTATCTTCTAATCTGGACCCTTGATTGGAGAGGTTGCTTTTTGACCCCCGATCTTTAAGTCGCATTCATACTAGAATGGGAGCTCGTTGTCTGGTTCACTCAAATCTGATCCGATTTGAGTCCAATTTGAATTGTATGAATCCAAACTCTCAATCACCTACAGAATAGACTAGAGAGTATCAAATTCTTATAAAATAATATCAATTATTATAACATTTTATGCCTCTAGTGATCTAATTTAAGTGTTCATCATACTGCAATCACAAGCAATGTTCAAATGAATTTTAGTATAGCTACTAGCGAAAAGATATCCTCATAGTCAATGCCTTTATGTTGACTGTAACCTTTAGCCACGAGCCTTGCTTTAAAGGTCTTTACCTTTCCATCTGAATCAATTTTCTTTTTTAGATCCACTTACACCAAATAGATATATAACTTTTGGTAGATCCACTAAGGTCTAGACATGATTTGGGTGCGTTGAGTCAATCTTTGACTTCATAGCTGCTAACCATTTCTCAGAGTCGATATCTAATATTGCCTTGCTATAGGTCTTGAGGTCATCTCCATGTGCCCCATTTCACATGAGAAATATTTTCCCTACATCCTCTATATGATACCTAAGTATTTTTTAAGAGGATAGAAAATCCTATTAGATCTACGAGGTAGAGGAGGAGATATGAGTATTGGCTAAGCTTGAATGGATTCTATAGATTCTGAGACTCATTGCTCTTTAGAGACTTTCTTTTCGAGCCCAATCTATCTCCCACTACCTCTATCTTGAATAAATTATTTTTCTAGAAAGATGGTATGTCGGCTCACAATCACATTGTGATCCTCTGAAAGATAGAAATAATATCCTAAAGACTCCTTAGGATATCCTATAAAATGAGCTCTCAAAGACCTGGCCTCTAACTTATCCGTATGTAATCTTTTGATATAGGCCGGATATCTTTAAATTTTGAGATGACCCAGATTTAATTTCTTATCATATCATATCTCATACGTTATTGTAGGAACAATTTTAGAAAAAATCCTATTCAATAGATAATTAGCTGTAAACAAACTATAACCTCAAAAAAATAAAGAAAGGTCAGTGAAGCTCATCATGGACTGTACCATATCTAATAAGGTTCAATTTTTCCATTCTGAAATCTTGTTGAGTTAAGCTATTCTAGATGGAGTTCATTATGAGACTATGCCATATTTTTTGAGATAACTTAAAAATTCTCCACTAAGATATTTGCCTCCTTGATCTGATCGAAGAGTCTTAAAAAATTTTTTAGTTTACTTCTCTACTTTATTTTTAAATTCTTTGAACTTTTAAAGACTTCAAATTTATATTTCATTAGATATACATATCTGTACCATGAATAATCATCGATAAAGATGATGAAGTAGAGATAACCTCTTCTGATCGACACATCAAATGGGCCACACACATCATTATGTATCAAAATAAATATCTTAATGATCCTTTTTCTTTGTCCTATAAAGGACAGCTTGGTCATTTTTTCTAGAAGGTAGAATTCATAGATCAGATATGACTTAGTAGCCAATGGACCTAAAAGTCCATCTTTCTCTAGTCTGCTAATCTTTTCTTCTCCTATTTGACCTAGCCTATGATGCTATATATACTTTAGGTTAATTTCATCTCTAGATCTTTTAGATCCTATGGTATTCACTTTCTGCTCGGTTATATTCACAAATATATTAATATGTAAATGATAGAGACTGTTAATTAAGAAACCACATACAACCATTTTATTTTTTAAATAAATGATACAGTAGTTTTTATGAAAACTAATTACATAATTATCCTGTGCTAGAGAAGAAATAAAAATCAAATTTCTATTAGCAACAGGTATATAGTAACAGTTCCTAAGAATTAAACTAAAGTCAGACGGTAGTCACAGAAGATAGGTCTCCACAGCCATAGTAGCAAATCTTGCTCTATTTTTGACTCATAAAATCATTTCTCCTTCCCTCAGCCTCCTATTTTTTTCAAGATCCTACATAGAAATGTATAAATGAGCATCAGAACTAAAGTCTATAATTCAATTGGAAGTAGAAGAAATCGTAAGATTATTTTCAATAATGAGCAGGTCTGACATACCTTCAGAAGGTGTGCTGTAACATCCCGAACCAAAAATATTGTGACTTGTGATATATGAAACTTGAAATTCATATGAAGCATTCATTTATATGTATAGCATAGCATTTCATTCATAATATACTTGAGTATTTGGATATTAATTGATTAGTATTAATAAAGCATAAATCTCATTGTTAATTAAGAAGGAAAGTAATTGAGGAATGAGATTAATAACAATGGCATTAAAGTTAAACTATGGTGGTTATTGAGCATTGAATGAGCTGATATTTATAAGGATGTTTTAAATAATAAACATGACAATTCTATGGTATAAATTCAAAAATATAGAGTAAGAAGAGTAGTGAATATTTTGTCATTTGGAGGGAAAAAGTTGTCAAGAATTGCTTAATGATTTCGAAAGGTTAAACTTGAACAATGTAGAGGAAAGGCAAGAAAATGTGTCCTAATATTGGAATCTTAGTAGTATGAAGAAATAGTAAGAAATATCAGAGTTACATAGTGTAATTGGGACTAAATTGCCTGGTAAGTTGAAGAAAAAATCAGCTTAGGGTTGATGAAAAGATTCATAGCTTATATGGAATTAGAAATGCAGAATTAACTAGAGTTGAATTGGATTGAAATGAACCGTTAATTAGAGATGAAATTGGAGAATTAAATCAGATTAGAATTTACATGAATTAGTATATATTATTGGTGGTATTGTGTGGTGAGCTGACTTGGAGTTCAAGCGAGCTAGCTCTGCTGCAGAAAATCAACAAACATAAGTGGGTCCCATATGTTTCAAAATTTTAATTTTTAAAAGGATTTCTTAAAGGGTTTACTCAATAGCTTGTTACATAAAGAAATAGAAGAAATTTCTTTTGATAGCACATCAGCAAAGAATATTAATTGTTGGTCTTTTATAAGGTTGACAAGTGGCAAGCAGGTTCTTACTTTATTTTTCCTTCCAAAGCCCTATCCACCGGTTCTTATTGCTGCAGATTTAATTTCTCTGTTAAATCAGAAAGCATAGAGAGGGAGAGGAGCTAGAGAGGATCATGTTTTCAATTAGACAATAAGAAGAATTCAACTGAAAATAGGGATTTTGATTTGAAAGAGGAAAAGTTGCTGAAATTTGTTGGTTGTGGAAAAGAAAGGAACAAGTGTCGGTTTCAGCAGAATTTTGATCAGTTGAGGTAAGAATTTTGATCCCTAAGCTAGAACTAAATTGAATCTTGAATAATGTGTATTAGATTTGATATTTTGGTAAATTAAATTACGGGTTTAACCTAGAAATTGAGGGTAATTATTGTTGGTAGAATTTTAATGAAACTAGTCTAAAATTCCAGCAAATAAGTTGGAACTTGTGTGGGCTAAGTTTGAGATAAATTATAACTGTTGATGCAAAAATCCACCGGCGTCGGAGAAGCTGGAGTCGAGGGAGTCGCGGTCGCCGTCGGGACCTGCAAAGAAAGTCTAAACCAGAGTTGGGGGTGCTCCGACAAGACCCTCCGACGCTCAAGTCAGTTCTCTACCTCAACAAGAATGGAGTGCTCGAACGAAAATTTTAGTAGAATTTTTTGATAGAGATTAGAGCTCAGAGAATAACATATCTGGGGGTCCCCTTTTTATAGACAGAGGGCGTAACAGATTGACAGCGACGTCTGTAACCACCTGATGGTGGGCCGTTCGGGGCCATGAGGAGTTTGTTACGGAGAGTAGTGGAGTGAAGTTGTGGCCATCATCGTGGCCTGCCACGTGGAGCCTATTGTAGAGAGTGAAGTGATGTCCGTTGTCGTGACTTGCCAGAGCATGATGGAGCTGCGTGGGATCCGTTATATGAAGTGGAGTAGAGTCGCGGCCATTACTGTGGCCTGCCAGGGAGTCCAGGCCTGTCGGCCGAAGCTCGGTTGGGGTGTCTAGTGGAGAGGGGTAGCTCTCCATCTGAGAGGAGCTCGGATGTTGCTGGCGAGCTTTCTACCGTTGGGTGGCTTGGGCGCTAGCACTGCAAGCAAAGGTCATCTGCTGTAGAAGCTCGGTCAGGGGCTTTCTGTGGATGAAGTTCAGTTTCATACAGAATCCGACAGAAGGTCGACCGGCAGTGGATGTCGGATGGCACTGGAGAGGTTCACCCGTTAGAGGGGTTCGGCTGCTGGAGCCCGTGCGTCGTTGGAGTTCGTTCGGAATCTGTCCGCTATAGATGTTCGGTCAGAGTCTGGTTCCCATAGAAGTTCGGATGGGGATCATTTGTTGAGGAAGCTCGGTCGAAGCCTGCCTGTAATAGAAGTCCGGAAGAAATTCGTTCACAAGGGAAGCTCGGGTGGAGGCTTACAGTAGAAATCTGACGCGGACCGCTCGTAGTAGAAATTTGAAGTAGACCGCTTGTAGTAGTAGGTCGGAGTAGATCGCTTGTAGCAGAAGCTCGGAGTAGATCACTTGTAGTAGAAGCTCGATGTAGATCGCTTGTGGTGGGGGCTCGGAGTCCGGCCCTTGTAAGAATTCGAATGAGGTCTACCTGCAATGGGAGCTCAGGGCTGAAGTCCGGCTCCCGTAGGAGCTCGGATGAAGTCTACCTGCAGTAGGAGTTCGGGGAAGAAGTCCGGCTCCCGTAGGAGCCCGGATGAAACCCAGAAGGCGGTCGACCACCACAGAAACTTGGATGGAGCCCGTCCATCGTGGGGATCTGCTGTTGGGAAAGTTCGGCCACTGACGAACTGACGTAGTTCTGGAAGAAATTTGAATTAGAGTCGATCGAATCCTATCGGAAAAGATCCGAAAGGGGTCTAGAGAATGGTTGACCCTTGTAGGAGATCAGCCGATGGTAGAATCCAGAGAGCACTTGGAGCAGCCTGATGGACAACCGAAGAAGCTTATCACTGGAGAAGCTCGGGAGATGCGGCAGGAGTTCGTCCGTCGGGGGAACCCAATCGACACTTGTGGAAGAAGCTGTGGGAGTTTATCCGTCGGCAGAACTTGGGAATATTGCGGAAGCTCGGCCACCGGAGAGGTTTGAAAAGATGTCACCCAAGGTTGGACGTCGGCAGGGTCCCGGGAGGGTCACTCTCAGTATGAACTTCGGCTAGGGGGGTATTTTATACCCAACACCAGTCCTCCTACTTCTGAGTTCGAGTTTCGAATGAAGGAAGTATAGAAAAATTTTTACAGCCGAAGTTGCCCCCTTGAATTTTGCACGCGACCGCCCTCAGATATCCTAGCATTTAATGCACGCATGCCGGAGTATTTTCAAATCGGAGCGATCCGAAGAGACTTTTCAGAATTCTCGCTGGAGCGTTGCTCTAGGTACGATGCAATAATGGCCTTGCCAGCTGTCAGTCGCTTTTAGCCGCCTACTGTGGCGAGTGGGACACGTGGCGAACATGGGTCGGCCTGGGGAGATCCGCAATCATTATAACGTCGGATCCCAGAGTCTATTTAAACCCGCCCATCTTCCTCTGGGAGTTTCATTCTGCCTGAAAGTCCTATTGGTGCCCGTCTTCTTTCTGAGAGCTCTGACCTTCCTCGACGTTCGTTTTGGCCCTAGGTGTTCTTCGAGTCATCCCTGTCCCTGCATCTCTGCATCCTTCAGAGCAGCTTAGGTTAGTTTCAAAACTTTCGTTCCTTCTCTTGTCATTTAGGTGTTCCTTCTTCTTCATTTTTCTTCTGCCGCATTCCACCTGTCTGGTCCCCCACGGACCTTTCGTCTCTTATTTCTCTTGATTTTTTTGGAATTTTTAGGGTTTTTGCTTGAAATATCTTCTAGCACCTCCGCCTCTAGCGGTTCCAGGAGTTCGTCTGCCTCAGTCCCTCAGAACCCTCATACTGTAGATGAACCCATATCTAGGGCTGGGCCTCATCCGATTTTTGCGTCGGACGCCATTCCCTGTTCTCTGACTCCGGACAAACTTCTACTGATAAGGGTTCAGTATGGAGTTCCTCCGGATACGATCTGGAGCTTCCTGATCCCGCCGATCGGGCTAGCACCCCCCCACCTGACCGTTTCTGTCTGTACCAGGAGGCCTTCCGTGCTGGGCTCCAGCTCCCACTTCCGTCCTTCATCGTCGCTCTTTTCCATTTTTTAGACATTTCTTTAGCTTCAGTCACGCTGAACTCTTTTAGGTTTTTGATAGGGTTCCTCTCCCTTTGCCACATAGTCGAAGTTCAGCCATCTCTTCCTTTGTTTAGGTATTTTTACACCTTCAAGCGCCACCCCTCGGCAAAGGACTAGTGGTACTTCTCCCCCCAGTTCGGCAAGAAAGGGTTGCTGAAAGGTGCTCCCTCTTCTATCCATAACTGGAAGGGGAAGTACCTCTACGTCCAATGTCCGACCTTAAAGCTGGTATTGCCCCCTTGGGGCTCCCTGAGGGACTCCATCCGTCGGGCTCCTAGCCTGGGGGAGGACGACCTTCAAGCCACCCGGAAACTTCTTAGTTATCCAACTCTTTTCCTTCCCAACCTTCTGAAGGAGCAATTTCTGTTCAACATCGGCTTGAGTCCCCTGGATCCTGCGAGTATTCTATCTTTCTTTTTCTTCTTCTTTTCTTCTTCTTTTCTTCTTCTCTTCCCCTTTTTTTTTTTAACCATGCGTCACCTCTTCCTTTTTTCACTCCATTGCTGATCTCTTTTTTCTCTCTTTTTTTTTTTTTTTTTTTTTTTTTTTAAGAATGGACGCTGAAGCAACACGGATGCTTGCCAGGGGCCTCAAGGTTCACAAAAAAAAGGCGCTGCGGCCTCCAGGTCGGCAAAGAAGGCCAGAATGGAGGAGACGAGCTCAGCCATGCCTGCCTAGGCGGCCCTCACTATCGATGTTCCTTCAGACGTCGAACCCCCAGTTCCTCGAGCCTCTTCGAGGAGTTCTCTCGTCGAGGTTCCCACTTCGAGGGCCCGCTCCGAGGAGGTGCCAGGGGTTGAGAGGGGGAGGAGAAAGAAGATGGTGGCCCGCAGGGTCAGCGGCCACCGAGCTGCCATCGAAGAATTCCACGGCTCCGAGGAAGAGTCGGTGGAGAATCCCTTTAATGACAGGAACCTGATAAAGCGATTGGTCGATGGGTGCGTCCTGCCCGAAGTCATCCAGAGGATCGTTCGTGCCGATCCCGAACAGCAGGTTTGGGACTCTCTGGGGTCCTTTCTTGAGATAAGCAGATTCACTTTCCTCCTTCCCCTCGCTCCTTCATTCAAATAACTTCTCAGCTTTCATTCTGACCTTCTGGCCGCCCTTGCAGATCGGGCACCAGCTCCTCACCAACATCGAGGTGATGAACAAGGCGAGGAGGGATGCTATCCAGGCGGAGGAAGGTCGCCAGGTCGAGGCCGCCCACCTCAAGGAAAAGGCTACCGAGGTAGCCAACCTCCAAGAGGCACTTGAGAAAGAAAATAGGCCTCGGAGGAGATGGTGAGGAAGGCAGAGACCGAGGTCGCAAATTTGATGGAGCAGATTCCGGTTCTGATCTCGGAGGCCAGGGGCCAAGCAGTGGAGGAGTTCAAGGCCTCCGCTGAAATGAGGGACCTGAACATCAAGTTCGGCCAAGATGCATTCATCAAAAGATTCGAGCTCTGCCAAGAGAAGATGGTCAAGAAATTTTTCGAGCTCGACTTCAGCTTCTTGGATAAGGCATCTGAAGATGAAGCCGGGCCCTCTCCTACTGTCGCTGCCACCGCAGCCCCCCTTCCAAGAACACCGGGCTCCCCAACTCCTGCTTCAGAGGTCTGAGACATCTGACTTTGTATTTTTCTTTCACTATGATTTTTCTTTTTCCTTTTGTCTTTAAGAGACATTCAATCAATAAAATTGAGCTCCTCCTTATGGGGAACTTCTCTTCTCTTTTCTTTTTTCTTTCTGCAATGAGCCGCACCTTGACACTTTTGTCTCCCGATGGTAGTGTCCTGTCGAAGCGCTTCCCTTGTCACAAGGAGTTCCACTGAGGTCCACGATCCGACATCTGAGGAAGAAAGTCCATCATTTAACAAAAAAGTCAAGGGAGATGGAGGATGAACTTCGCAGGCTGAGGGAGAGCCACTCAGAGGCCACTACGGAGGCCACCTACTTTCGGAACCTCCACGTGAAAGGAATCATGGATTACAGTCGGAGGAAGGCAAACTTCGAGAAGGAGCTCGAGGAATATAAGAAGCACGCTAGCGATCGATCTTAGGCTCAGGCTTCCAAGATCAGCTCTCTTGGAGCGGAGCTATCGGCTGCACGGGAGAAGATCGGCCAGCTGGAAGGAAGCTCGTCCTGACTTTCGACTCGGGCCGACCACGACCGAGAATGGTCGAAGAAGTTCTCTGACCTTCAGCAACAGCTCCAGGACGTCGAGGTGAACTACAATGCATACCGGGTCAGCTGGTGCAAGTAGGTGAATGACTACAGGAGGAAGCTCAAGATGGCGACCGACGAGGTTGCCCGCCTTCAAAGGCAGTTATCTGAAGGAGCCCAGTTCATCCCTGTTCGAAACCCCGACGAACTCCAATCCCTGAGAGGAACCATAGAAGAGCTATCCGTCGCCCTTGGAGAGGGGAGGATCGAGCTACAGCAGTTGGAGATCCAGCTGGTATACGAGCAGCAGACGGTCAAGGATGCGGAGGCGGAGTCTGAGGTCCTAAGAAAAAGGCTCTGAGAGGTAGAGAACGAAAGCCAATGGTTTCATCGGATGTATCTGGAGATACTAATAGGGGAGAAAGAATTGGAAGAAGAAGTCGAAAGCTTAAGGCACTTCCTGATGAGGGTCGAAGCCAAAAGTTTGAAGTCGGAAGAAGTCGGGCCCCCTTAGGGCTCTTTTTGCCTTCCATCCTTCTATGTGTCCTCTTTTTCTGTTCTTGTTGTTTTTCTTTTTTTGGGCCTTCTGGGCTCTGTAAGCATCCTTCATTTGTCATCCCAAGAAGAAAGAATCTCTTTATTTCCAGCTGTCGTATACCTTGTTAATGAAATGAAAAGGAGATTTTTTGTTACCTTGTCCGTGCATTGTGTTGAATTGTCATTCGCCGGACTTCTTTCATTTTTTATCTCGTTCGATGTCGATGTTGTCCGAAGGTTCCTTGTTCATTTTTGTATTAGATGTCGTTACCGAATTTCTTTTATCTTTTGATTTGTTCGACGTCGACATCATTTGAAGGTTCCTAACCATTGTCATATTGATTTGCCTTTTCGTTCATGACCGTAGATCTCTCTTTCTCTTTCTCTTTCTCCTTCTTCTCTTTTCTTTTTTTTTTTTTGGCCGTTTAAGTTGCCCTGAGGAAGTTGATTTATCCTCGGCTTGTGTTGAGTTCCCTCTCAGAGACTGAGGGTTTTTAATGGGGGGTCTCTTTCTTTATTGAGATGAGGTCCTTTGTGTCTTTGGTATAGTTTAGCTTCCATTTTTCACTGGTGTAGTCCATCGCTTTTCCTTCACATCTCCCTCCTCTTTTTAAGTAAGGGCTCTCCCCAACTTTTTACGGGGTCGCAGGAGCGTAGAGGGGCCGTCAAGAAGGTTCTCTTTTTCCTTATCAAATCTTGAATGATCGGATCTTAGTTGGCATCAGGACGAGGTTCTCCTCCTATCCCTGATGTAGTCGATTTCAGCTCAGGTTAGGATGAGGTTCTCCTCCTGTTCCTAACAGAACTGTGGGGGCACATATGGGCGTTGCAGGGCCTCTTCCCCCATCTGGTCTAAAAGTAATCGGGCCTTTGACTTTGCTCATGTTAGGGCGAGATTCTCCTTCTGTCCCTAACAGGGCTGTGGGGGCACATATGGGCATTGCAGGGCCTCTCCCTCCATCCGATCTAAGGAGAATCGGACCTTCGACTTTGCTCATGTTAGGGCGAGGTTCTCCTCCTGTCCCTAACAGGGCTGTGGGGGCACATATGGGCGTTGCAGGGCCTCTCCCCCCATCCGGTCTAAGGAGAATCGGGCCTTCGACTTTGCTCATGTTAGGGCGAGGTTCTCCTCCTGTCTCTAACAGGGCTATGGGGGCACATAAGGGCGTTGTAGGACCTCTCCCCCCATCCGGTCTAAAAATAATCGAGCCTTCAACTTTGCTCATGTTAGGGCGAGGTTCTCCTCCTGTCCCTAACAGGGCTGTGGGGGCACATAAGGACGTTGTAGGACCTCTCCCCCCATCCGATCTAAAAGTAACCGGGCCTTTGACTTTGCTCATGTTAGGGCGAGGTTCTCCTTCTGTCTCTAATAGGGCTGTGGGGGCACATAAGGGCCGTTATATGGGCCTCTCCCCCCGTCCGGTCTTAAAATAATCGGACTTTCAACTTTGCCCATGTTAGGACAAGGTTCTCCTCCTGTTCTTAACATGGCCGTGGGGGCACATAAGGGCCATTATATGGGCCTCTCCCCCCGTCTGGTCTTAAAATAACCGGACTTTCAACTTTGCCCATATTAGGACAAGGTTCTCCTCCTATTCCTAACATGGCTTTGTTTTCGTTGTCTGAAGGGGTTATCCCCTGTCGTTACGAGTCCATGCCAAAAGGGAAAGATATGTAAATCTGAAAGGAATCTTAATTTAAAGCAAAGTTGTTAGTAATACATTTATCGATTTTTTAAATTCCATGGTCGTAGAAGGTCTGCTCCCCATCGAGGTCCTCTAGAGATGGAGTTGATGATCCCAATTGGAGGCCGATCTCCGGGCTGCTCTTCCCTCCTCGATGGCTCAGGTTGTGGCAGGGCCCTTGGCCGATCTTCTCTACCCTCAAGCCGGCGTCGAATGAACCTGTCGAGCCGACCTCATCTGATGAGCTCCTCGATCTCATCTCGGAGTTGAATGCATTCCTCTGTGTCGTGGTCGTGGTCACGATGATAGAGGTAGAACTTGTTAGGATTGCGCTTTCCAGGGTGTGTGCGCATCCTTTCTAGCCTTGGGAGCTGCTCCCTGACCTCCATCAGTACCTGGATTTTCGATGCGTTGAGAGGGGCATAGCTGCAGAATCTTCCTGGGGGAGAGCCCCGCTGAACCCTACAGTCCGGGCTTCTCTGCCTGCGTGCTCGGGGAGGAGTCTGGGCGCGCTTGTGCCCGGGAGGAGTCCGAGAATGTGGCCGAGCTTCACCCGACCCTCTTTCAATTGTGGGCTTGCTGGAGTCGCCCGCCTGCCGCTCCTTCGTGGCTTCCTCGTCCTTCAGCTTGAAGGCTTCCTCCGCTCGGGCATATCCTTCGGCCTGAGCCAGCAGATCGACAAAGTCTCTGGGATACTTCTTTTTCAGGGAGAAGAGGAGGTCATTCTTTTGAAGGCCGCTCTTTAAGGCGGCCATTGCAACCGATTGGTCTAGGTTCCGAACCTCCAGGGCGGCGGCGTTGAAGCGGTTGATGTAAGCTCGGATGGATTCTCCCTCCTTTTGCTTGATGTTGATGAGGGACTCCGAACCTCACCGGGGATGCCGGCTGCTGATGAAATGAGCCACAAACTGGTGACTCATCTGGTCAAAGGAGAAGATTGTACCTAGCTTCAATGTCGAGTACCAATTCCTTGCTGCTCCCTTCAAGGTAGACAGAAAAACTCGACACAAGATGGCGTCTGGTGCGCCATGGAGCAGCATCATGGTCTGGAAGGCCTCCAGGTGGTCGACTGGGTCCGAGGTCCCGTCGTAGCTCTCGAATTGGGGGAGCTTGAAGTTCGGCGGGATTGGTTCCTGCATGATCATTTGAGAGAAAGGAGGGTCAGTGCAGATGTCCTCACCGTAAGCAGTGGGAGCGCGGCGGAGCTCTTCAATCCGCCGGTTCATCTCCTGAAATCTCTGATCCAGGAGGTCCACTCGATTGCAGGCCTCGAGGGTCTTCTGGTGGAGCAGAGGCAGGGACTCTCCGGGGGTTGAATCATGATCGGACGGAGGACTCTCTGCCTTCTGTTTTTCTTTTTTGGGAAAGACAGGGTGGCTGACCCATGTGGCCCACCCGGTCATCGGATTCTGGAACTCCGACGATGCTCTTTCCAGCCGCACCGATGCCTGCGGCTGCTGCTGCATGGCCTGCACTGCTTCGGTGAGGCCTCTGACCTGTTGAACCAGCAGGTCAAACTGCTCCATGCTGACTGCCATCGTCGGAGGAAGAGGGAAATCGAAGATGAGGCCGGGGCTTGCAGAGCTCGCTGAGATCTGGCCACGGAGGCCGTTGACCACCTGGTGGATGCCCTTCGGGGAGGCATCAGGTGGAGATCAGGCAGGCAACCGGAGGAGGAGATGTCGGAGAAGATGACCGGAGGTGGTCTCGTTGAGCGCTCCTTTAAGAACAAGGATACTACGAAGACACAGTCTCCTTCCTCTAACGCCAATCCTGTTGATGCAAAAATCCACCGGCATCGGAGAAGCTGGAGTCGAGGGAGTCATGGTCGCCACCGGGACCTGCAAAGAAAGTCTAAACCAGAGTTGGGGGTGCTCCGGTAAGACCCTCCGATGCTCAAATCAATTCTCTGCCTCAACAAGAATGGAGTGCTCAAACGAAAATTTTAGCAAAATTTTTTGATAGAGATTAGAGCTCAGAGAATAACATATCTGGGGTCCCCTTTTTATAGGCAGAGGGCGTAACAGATTGACAACGACGTCTGTAGCTGCCTGGTGGTGGGCCATTCGGGGCCATGAGGAGTTTGTTACGGAGAGTAGTGGAGTGGAGTCGTGGCCATCGTCGTGGCCTGCCACGTGGAGCCTGTTGTGGAGAGTGGAGTGATGTCTGTTGTCGTGACTTGCCAGAGCATGATAGAGCCACGTGGGATCCGTTATAGGAAGTGGAGCAGAGTCGCGGCCATTACTGTGGCCTGTCAGGGAGTCCAGGCCTGTCGGTCGAAGCTCGGTTGGGGTGTCTGGTGGAGAGAGGTAGCTCTCCATCTGAGAGGAGCTCAGATATTGCTGGCGAGCTTTCTACCATTGGGTGCCTTGGGCGCTAGCACTGCAGGCGAAGGTCATCTGCTGTAGAAGCTCGATCAGGGGCTTTCTGTGGACGAAGTTCAGTTTCACACAGAATCCGACAGAAGATCAATCGGCAGTGGATGTCGAATGGCGCTGGAGTGGTTCACCTGCTGGAGGGGTTCGGCTGCTAGAGCCCGTGCGTCGTAGGAGTTCGTCCGGAATCTATCTGCTACAGAAGTTCAGTCAGAGTCTGGTTCTCGTAGAAGTCCGGATGGGGATCATTTGTTGAGGAAGCTCGGCCGAAGCCTGCCTGCAATAGAAGTCCGAAAGAAATTCATTCACAAGGGAAGCTCGGGTGGAGGCTTACAGTAGAAATCCGATGCGAACCGCTCATAGTAAAAATTTGAAGTAGACCGCTTGTAGTAGTAGCTCAGAGTAGATCGCTTGTAGCAGAAGCTCGGAGTAGATCGCTTGTAGCAGAAGCTCGGTGTAGATCGCTTGTGGTGGGGGCTCGGAGTCCGGCCCTTGTAAGAATTCGGATGAGGTCTACCTGCAATGGGAGCTCAGGGCTGAAGTCCAACTCCCGTAGGAGCTCAGACGAAGTCTACCTGCAGTAGGAGTTCGGAGAAGAAGTCTGGCTCCTGTAGGAGTTCGGGGAAGGTGGTCGACCGTCGTAAAAACTTGGATGGAGCCCGTCTGTCGTGTTGATCTGCTGTTGGAAAAGTTTGACCACTGACGAACTGACGTAGTTCTAGAAGAAATTCGAATTGGAGTCGATCGAATCCTGTCGGAAAAGATCCGAAAGGGGTCCGAAGAATGGTTGACCCTTGTAGGAGATTGACCGATGGTAGAATCCAGAGAGCACTTGGAGCAGCCTGATGGACAACCGAAGAAGCTTATCGCTGGAAAAGCCCGGGAGATGCGGCAGGAGTTCGTCCATCGGGGGAACCCGGTCAACACTTGTGGAAGAAGTTGTGGGAGTTTATCCGTCGGTAGAACTTGGAAATATTGCGGAAGCTCGGTCGGAGAGGTTCGAAAAGATGTCGCCCAAGGTTGGACGTCGACAGAGTCCCGGGAGGGTCACTCCCGGTACGAACCTCGGCTGGGGGGGTATTTTATACCCAACAATAACAATAAAACATAGTTAAATTGCTAAAAATTTTTGAGCACAAGTTGAGGTTTAGCTAATTCTAAAATAGGGTAAAACAGAATAGAACCGAGTCATAAGGTATGGTGAGTTAAATGATGTCTGAATTATTTCAGCAAAGGGGTTGGAATTTTGTGATGGCTGAATTTGGGATAGATGATGAAAGTGAAAAACAGTCAAATTACTGGAAGTTCTAAAGTTTATATTGAGATTTAGTTAAACCTAAACTAAAGCAAGCAAGATAGAATAAAAAGTAAAAACAAGAAGAGCTAAAGAAGCAGCCTAAAAGCAAAGTTTGCATAGTCTTGTTCATGCGTCATGTGATATTATATTTATTAGTGTTTACTAAAATTATAGGAGTGGAAGAAGACTCTTGAGCGGTGCTTTGAGTAAGTCAAGCACCAGGATGATGAGATGGTAGCCATTGGAGGTGAGTAAATTCCATCTAACTTTGGTGTTTTCATTGTATTTTTGTTATAACAAAAGAATTATTTTCAAAAGAAAGTTTCCTATTATTCTACAGCTTATATATATATGTGCAAGTATGGAAACAGGAATGATCTTCTTGACAGCTTATGTATGTATATATATATATGGTTTGAATAACATGACATTGTGGTTTGAAATGTGTTAAAACTGCTTGTTAGTATCTGAGTTTTATCGAGCATGTTTTATGGGATGTTACAAAGTTAGTTGCTTGTGGTGATGAACCTGTGGCAAAACTATATGCTTGTGGTAAACTTTATGCCTATGGCGAAATAATATGCCTGTGGCGAAAAAATATGCCTATGGCAAAATAATGTGCTCATAAGAGATTAATGGTTGGTGTGCGTAATTGATGGTAAATAGTCACTTGTGTTTCGAAATGATCTTTTATGTGGTTTATTTTAGCTTAGTATACAAATGTTTGAAAGCATATCAGTATTGTGGAATATCTATTATTATGAGCATCATAATTACCTTCCTATTTCCCCATTGTTAGATGATTACTCACTCACTGAAACTTAGGTTTCATTATGTGTTTTCTTTCTTTTTTTTTTTGGATAGTTTGAAGTACCATAGCTCAGCATAGAGGTTACCTTATCATTACTCATTTTTCGGTCGGGTCAACATTGTGGAGGAGCATGTCCTTCCTTTGTTTATGCTAGCTAGTGTGAGGAGTTCATTTTTGGGGTTTTACTCTATGTTGGGTTTTGTTTAAATCAGTGGTTGTTCATGTTAGTTTGGGTTTTACTCTATGTTGGGTTTTGTTCAATTATAAATTTATCATGAATGTGTTAGATTAGATCTAAAAAAATATTCATGATTTATTTTGATTGAGTTATTTCCTGTTAAGAAATTAGCAATAGGATTGCTATTTATGAAATGTGCTGATCTATTTGTGAAATGAGTCAACATATTTGATGAACAGAAAATAAAACCTTTCAAATTTGAAAATTATTTTCGAAATACCAAACCCTGATCCATCAGTCCAAATACTTAATTAAAAGAATTAAGTGTTGTCAAGTTGATCTAGAATTGTGAATTAAGACCTAAGACAATTACATAAACTTGTGGGTCAATGGGTTAGATGGATTAGGTCCATAATTGGGTTAGACTTAAGGTTAGCTTAAAGAAATAGATTAAATTAGAATAATTGATCAAATCTAATCAAAAATTGAATTAGATTAGGTCAAGGACACTCTAGACTCAACTCCAATAGTTGTAGTTGAATGGGTCCATGTCTTTAACTAGATCAAGATGGACTTAATTCATGGCTACGTGGTGGAACCCTATTTACTAAGTTGATCAAATTAAAACTAATGAACCGGTTGGTGTCTAAGGTAAGTTCGACAGTTTGACCAGTGGTTCTTAAGTGAGAGCTACTCGCATTGATTCGATCTCTGACGAGTTAATGGCTTATCCCCACCACTGATCTCACTTACCTGGCCAACCTGGTGAGTTAGATTTTGATTAGATCACTTGGTGATTAGGGCTCACCCGTATCATTAGGTAAATCAGTGTGACTGATTTAGGTGCTCCTAATGCTGGCTTTAATTAAATCCCTTATAATCTGACTTGGTGAAGTCAGTGGGAGGATTGAAATTGGCTGGTTAATTTTTTCTCTTCTATCCTTTAATAAAATTCTCAAAAATTATTAGGTCCCTAAAATGATTAAGTTATAGTGATAACTAAGTCATAGCCTCCCATTAAGTGAGTGATAATGAGTCCATTAGTTTAATAATCATTGGAGGCCCAAAGGCCTGGTGCTTATTGACTAATGGAATTATCATTCATAGTATGATAATTTGGTTGAGTCTTTCTGATGGTGGTCAGGTTGGCTGGCCAAAATCGGGCCTGATCATTTATTGATCTGATTCACCAAATCTAATCATGTTAATGGTTGGACCTAACTAGATCTTTTCAGTGGAGGCCAAAGCCTACTGATTAGGTTCTGAGGCAAAATTAATTACTAGAAGTTGTTTAGAGAAACAACTGGTTATGAACCTACCCATAGATGCACATGGGTTGACCAACCAAAGTTGGGCTCATGTGTGGTCTGTGTGGATTCTAGTACCCACTAAGAAATTAAAGTAATTCCTCAAATTGGAGGTTGAGACTACCAGTTCGTAAAAATACTGGGAGAAACTTTAGACTAAAGTTCAAGTCTTTAGTATTAATAATTTATATACTAATAGAGGTCTGGTTTTTCTTTTTGCAGCTATGGCCACTATCCTGTCGCTTCAGTCATTATTAGATAATGACAAGCTCATGGGACCTAATTTTGATAGTTGGTATCGAAAATTAAAAATCATCCTTGAGCATGAGTGGATCTTTTATGTAGTAACGGATCCGGCATCCGAGGAGCCAGCCCCGAACATTAGAGGGATGGTCCGAGATACTTACCAGAAGTGGCTCAACGACCGCACCACCGTTTGATGCATAATGCTGACGGTAATGAATGATGAGTTTAGCCGCAGGTTCGAGAATGCCCAGCTGTAGGAGATGCTTCAAATGTTGAACAACTCCTTTGGCACACCTGACGATGTTGAAAGGTATAAAACTAGTTGTTCCATTTTCAATACTCGGATGAGGGATGGGGCCTCAGTCACCGATCATGTACTGTACATAATCGAAATAATTGAGTGCCTAAGTAAACTGGGCTTTCCCTTGCACGAGCAGCTCGTTAAGGATGCGATCCTTAATTCTTTGCCCAAGTCCTTCCTCCCCTTCCTTACTCATTTTCGAATGACAAAGCCTGCAGTGAACTACCACGATTTGTTGGGATTGCTGCAGAACTTTGAGAAGGACCACCAGCTCCATAAGGAGTCGGTGAATGTTGTGGGAGGATCTTCCTCTGATCGTCGACCCTTTAAGAAAGGGAAGAAGAACAAGAAGAAGAAAAATAAGAAGATGCAGTCACATGCTGGGACGTCTGCACAGGATCAGATCAAGAAGTGCAAGCCCAACCAGAGCCAGGCGGAGTGCTTCTTTTGCAAGAAGCAAGGGCACTGGAAGAGGAACTGTCCTCTATACATTGCCTCCCTGGACCCGAACAGGCTAAAGAAGAAGCAAGGTAATTATATGATAACACCTTGTAACTTTTTTATTTGTGATACTACTGCCTGGGTATTGGATATTAGAAGCCCTTATCATATTTGTAATTCGATGCAGGGTCTGCAGGTCAGTAGGAGATTTGATGAAGGCGAGAGGTTCCTGGATGTTGGAGATGGAAACAAAGTTCTAGTTCTAGCTTTAGGAATCATGAACCTTGTAATCAATTCTCGTAATGTAATTCTGAGTGAATGTCACTATTTTTCAAGCTTTTTATTAAATATTATTTCTGTAGGCCTTTTGGTCATGTACGGTTATGAATTTTTAATAAAAGAAAATATTTGCAATATCATTTTGAATGGTGTTACAATATTTGTTGGATAAATAAATAATGAAATTTACTTACTATCACAGCCTGTTAATGTGGTTCAAACCTCCGGTAAATGTCCTAGAATAGATAATGTGTCAGAAGTCTACCTTTGGCACTGTAGGCTAGGTCATATCAATAAGAACAGGATAAACAGGTTGGCTCAAGAAAAAATTCTTGAAGTTGGTGATTGTGAATCACTTCCAACCTGTGAGTCCTGTCTTCTTGAGAAGATGACCAAGTCACCTTTTACTGAAAAAGGTGAGAGAGCCAGTGAACTCTTGGGTCTGGTACATTCTGATGTATGTGGACCCATGAAATCAAGTGCAAGAGGTAGATATTTCTACTTCATAACCTTCACAGACAACCTATCGAGGTATGGGCATGTCTACTTAATGAAGCATAAGTTGGAGTCATTTGAAATGTTTAAACTATTTCGAAATGAGGTAGAAAAATAAACTGGAAAGTGTATTAAAACTCTTTGATCTGATCGAGGAGGTGAATACCTTTCTAATGATTTTCTGACATATCTTGGAGAGAATGGGAATCTCTCTCAGTGGACTCCTCCTAGAACACCACAGCATAATGGTGTATCTGAAAGGAGGAATTGGATCTTGTTGGACATGGTTCGATCCATGATGGGGTTTGCTGGTCTGTCGATCTCCCTCTGGAGATATGCGCTCGAATCGGCTTGTTACCTTCTAAATAGGGTTCCGAGTAAGTCTGTAACCAAAATGCCATATGAGATATGGATAGGACGTAAGCCAGTACTCTCACACCTTAGGGTTTGGGGGTGTCCGGCTTATGTCAAATGTTTAATTACAGACAAGCTTGGACCTAGGTCTGACAAGTGTAATTTCATAGGGTACCCAAAAGAGACTAAAGGGTATTATTTCTACCTAGCTAATGAGTAAAAAGTGTTTGTCAGTCTTAAGGCAATCTTTTTGGAAAAAGAGTTCCTTGATGAAGGGACTGTTGCCTCTAAGGTCGAACTTGAGGAAGTTCAGCAAGTTGAAAAACCGACACAAGTAGCTGAACCTGAACCAGATTTGGTTAGATCAGATCCGGAGCCCATTGTTCCTGCACCCTTAAGGCGATCTGGTAAAGTACCATGTCAATCAGACAGATACTATAGTTTCTTGGTCTGGGACGGTGATCCTATCGAACTTGATGAAAATGATGAGGATCCGATCACCTACATGGATGCAATGCAGAGACCTGACTCTGAGAAATGGCTAAAGGCCGTGAAATCTGAAATAGAGTCCATGAAGGTCAACGATGTGTGGACATTGGTTGACCCATCCGAAGGAGTAAAACCCATAGGGTGTAAGTGGGTCTTCAAGAGGAAGAGGGGTGTAGACGAAAAGATGGAGACCTATAAAGCCCGTCTGGTTGCCAAGGGATATCATCAATGTTATGGTATAGACTATGACGAGACGTTTTCTCCTGTTGCAATGCTCAAATCCATTCAGATTATGCTTGCGATAGCTGTCCATCTGGACTAGGAAATCTAGCAGATGGATGTGAAAACAGCTTTCCTAAATAGAGAGCTGGACGAAGAGGTGTATATGATACAACCTGAAGGGTTCACATCCACAGAAGAGTCTAAGGTGTGCAGGCTACAAAGGTCCATTTATGGACTTAAGCAGGCATCTCGGAGTTGGAACATACGTTTTGATAAGACGATCAAGATGTATGACTTCGTTAAAAATGGAGAAGAGCCCTGCATTTATAAGTGGGCTAATGGTTCAGTAGTGGTATTTCTTGTATTGTATGTGGATGACATTCTCTTAATCGGGAATGATGTCCCTGTATTACAGGGAATAAAGATTTGACTGTCGTCACAATTCTCCATGAAGGATCTGGGAGAAGCTTCCTACATCCTAGGGATAAGGATCTATAGGGATAGATCTAAAAGGTTGCTTGGCTTATCCCAGTCCACGTACATTGATACTATACTGAAGAGGTTCAGCATGGAGAATTTTAAGAAAGGTAATCTACCGATAGGCCATAGAATTTCTCTCTCGAAGAGGGATTGTCTGACAACACCTCAAGAGAGAGAGCGTATGAGTAGAATTCTATATGCTTCAACAGTGGAATCTATCATGTATGCCATGACATGTACATGATCAGATGTGGCGTACTCACTAAGAGTAGTGAGTAGATACCAATCTGATCCAGGGGAGAATCACTGGAAGGTTGTTAAAACCATCCTGAAGTATTTAAGAAATACTAAGGACCAGTGACTTGTTTATGGTGAATCGGACTTGAGACTTATAGGGTTTACAGACTCTAGTTTCCAGTCTAATCACGATGACAGCAAGAGTGTATCGAGATTTATTTTTATCCTTAATGGTGGGACTGTCTGCTGAAAAAGTTTCAAGCAGCACACTGTGGCTGATTCAGTTTGCGAGGCGGAGTATGTCGCTGCATCAGATGCTGCCAAAGAAGCGGTGTGGCTGAGAAAATTTATCAACGAGCTTGGAGTAGCACCCTCTCTTGTTGGTCCAGTTCTACTCTATTGTGACAGCTCTGGAGCCATTGCTCAAGTGAAAGAACCAAAGGCACACCAGCGGATGAAGCATATTCTGCACCGCTACCATCTCATCCGAGAAATCGTGGATCGAGGTGACATCGACCTTCAGAAAATCGATGGGAAAGAGAATCTGGCCGACCCATTCACTAAAGCCATTATGGTGAAGGAGTTCGATGACTTCAAATCGAAGATGGGTATTAGATACTGCACCGATTGGCTTTAGGCCAAGTGGGAGATTGTTGGGAATAGTATCCCAAAGCCAATCGTCAACCTGTTGACGGTTGTGCTTCTTTTGTATTAGTATATGAATTATAAATAAATAAAAATTATTTTGATATTTTTCATCACAAATTGTTTCATCTTCTAATGAACTCTTGTGTTGTGGTGAAGTCCTTAGGACTATTTAGACTCGACAAAGGAGGATTTGTCGTTTAGTCCTTTAACCTGTTCGCGATCAAATGATACGTTGTTACCAAAGACAACAACATTTATCAAGCATAGGTCATTGTGTGCCATATGGATTGGTTGTCCTCTTAACCAAGGAGTGTGGAGACACTGGTATGGCATACAGGTGAGATATAAGGGTACATCTGCACTGAACGTGATCGATTCTGGAGCTATTTCTGCTGTCAAGATTTGCTTCGATGGGATATGGGTATAAATATCCCTCTGACCTAAGACCGTCATGGTGACTTGCAAGCAACTCACTGCACTTAGGCACTGGACTACTTGAATTTCTAATTCAGTGACGAAAGGATGCTGGGTGTAGTCAAGTACTTGACTTGTTGGTGTGTGTGTCAAGATGAGATTGACCACTCCAGTTCAGGAGCTATGTACAGTCGTATTTCAATTTAGCAAAACTTTGGCCAGGGTAGTCCTAGTGAGGAGTCACAGGAATGTTTGAGTTGAGCACGATTCGGATGATCTAATCAGGGTTGACAGTTTAACCCTGAGTCATCTTAAACACAGGGGTCAAAAGGGATGAATTATACTGTAATCATATTCACATAGGTTTTGAGTGTTGTGATTGTGACTATTCGACCTATCCAGATGTCGAGTACCATTGCTAGATGGTCAGTTCGATTAGTACAGAAATTAGTTACTGTGCTACCGGCTTAGGTTTGAACCTGCGGGGTCACCCACATTAGAGACTCCTATCTGATCTGATGGCTGATGAAGAGTCCTAATACTCGTGGACTATGAGTCCTACATGCCTGAGACTCTGTGATCAAGAATCAGGATTCTCTGATCATGAGTTCCACACATTTTGGGTACCGAGGTCAAGAGTCCCACTAGTTTGGTACTCTTCGATCAAGGTTTCATATCGATGGACTTTGATACCCGATTGCCCATCGAATTTGGACTCAGTATTTATGAGAGGTTTAATTAGTGATTTGATCACTAATTAACTCAATTTGATTGAGTAATTATTTTTGGATCAAGTCCAATTGAATTAGATTCAGTTGGGTTGGACCCAATTAGGTTAAGTGTTGACCTAATCGTCGAAGTGGTTTGGTCCCTGATTTGATCAGGGGTGGGCTTAGTCAATATCAGATTTGATTAGAATTTTATTGAGCCTAATTAAGCCTAATTAAGTTGGGTTTAATTTAGTCTAATTGTGCTTAACCTATTTTAATTAGGTTGGCTCAATTAGGTTCAAACCACCTTGACTTTTCTCCCTGCGCCACCTCACTTCTTCAGCGCCCATTTGAATTCACGAGAAGCAACTTCTTGTGAATTTTCTCCCACGCAGAAGGCATCTCACACCCACTCTTGTGCACCAATTTTTAGATAAACTTGATTTGTTAGCCATTCAAATTCAAAGGGTGTTTGAATTTGAATGGATAACTTATCCCTTGCACCTTCTTGCTTATCCATCTTGTGCGTCACTTATCATACACGAGAAAGAGTTTCTTGTGAAATCTTTCCATGCACAAAGAAGCCATGCCCCTTCTCTTCTCACACCCAGAGTGGATAGGGATGAGTTGGTTTGCATTTGAATTCAAATTCGATTTGAATTCAAGTGTGCAACCACTTATCTTTATCCTCTCACGCGGATAAGACACATCTTGCACTGTTTTAAAAGAGAAAGAGATGTGGGGCGTGTGTAGAATTTTTCTGAGAGAAAGAAGGGGGCGTGAGGAAGCTTTCTGCATGAGGTGAAGGTCCAAAACCTTCCGAGAGAAAAAAAACAAAAAGAAATAAAAGTGGGCACAGAGTTTTCTTATGTACCCTAGGGTTTTGGCTTAGGGTTCGAAAAGTGAGAACGTGAGCTACGAGTGTCGTGAGCCCACCAAACTTCAGGGAGAGCATCATCCACCTCTCTACCACCTTTGCTGATGATCTGAAGAATCTGAGAAGTCAGCAGACATCGATCGAAGGAGTTCGATCAACATCAGCCATCAAAAAGATACAGTCACGAACTAGCATTCGTGAGGAGCCGATCAGACAGGAAGCTTCATGTGGACGATCCGTAGAGGCCAGACATGCTATGTGGCTGTATTGTGATGATCAGACTCTCCCGACGGTGATCAGATTGTGGCGATCGACTATCCGCACAAAGGTTTTGTGTTCTGGACACATGACAGTAAATTATTTACTGTTCAAATTTGAATTTCAAATTTAAATACATGTATGCTGTATATTATATTTAGATCCTAATGTAGGGTAAACACATGTTAATCCTAGTGTAGGATAAACACATATTAATTAATAATTTTTACTGTAAAATAATGATTTTGAAAAAGTTTTAAAATTACCATTTTACCCCTGTACTAAAAATTTCACTTCAATTAATACATTAACTCCTATTAATTCGGAGGGGTCAATCCTATCTTGATTCATGCACCAACTTGACAAGTACTTGATTGTACCCAAAAATCTTCCATCACTGAATTAAAAATTTAGGTAGTCTGGTACTAAAGTACAGTGAGTTGTTTGTAAGTCACCGTGGTGATCTTAGATCGAACGGACACTTATACCCATACCCTTCATGAGCTACTCTTGACAGTAAAGTGCTCTATAGATAGTCACATTCCGTGACGATGTACTCCTACATCTCACCTGCATGCCATACCAATGTCACCACACCATTTGATTATAAGAACAACCAATGCATATGACACACAACGACCTACACTTGATATCGCTATTGTCTTAGTAATAGCATATCATTTGGTCACGAATCAGTTTAAGAACTATGCGATAAATCCTCCTTTATCGATCAAAGTAATTCTAAAGACTTCATCACAACATAGGAGTTCATTAGAAGATGTAATCTTGTGATGAAAAAGGCTAAATAATTTTTATTATTGATTAATTCATATGTATTTATAATTAACATAATCGTCAAATGATTGGCTTTAGGACATATTTTTCAACAACTCCCATTTGAACTAAAGCCAATCAGTATAGTATCATATACCCATCTTTGATTTATCATCTCAAAACTTTTAAATATTAAGATTTTAGTAAACGGGTTGGTCAGGTTCTCCTTTCCGTCGATCTTTTAAAGTTTGACATCATCTTGATAGATTTTTCGAATAAGATGGTAGCGATACAAAATGCTTGGTAAGCTAATAAGACTTCGGCTCCTTGACATGAGCTATGGCTCTAATGCTGTACAATACAGCAGAACCATCTTCGGAAGGTGCCACTCCTAGCTTGCTAGTGAATCTGTACAATCACATTGCTTTCTTGCAAGTATCGAATACTGCAATACATTCTGCCTCATAAATTGAATTGACTATATTTTTTTGCTTGAAACTTTTTCAGCAGATTACTCCATTATTTAGGATAAGGATGTATTTTGATATATTCCTACTATTATTATGTCCAACTAAAAATTAGAGTCATACTCTATAAGTTTAAAGTCAGATTCTCCATAATCGAATCATCGATCCTTAATATTTCTCAAATACTTAAGGATGACCTTTCAGTGATTCTTACTTGAATCTTGCAAGTATCCACTCACTATCTCTAGGGCGTATACCATATCCGATCTCATACATGGTATTCATGATAGAACAAATTCTAATCATAAATATTCTATGTACGTTAGACTGGGATAATCCAAGCAGACTTTCAGATCTATCTCTATAGATCTTCATCCCTAGGATGAGGGATGCTTTTCTCAAGTCCTTTATGGAGAATAATGATAACAGTGAAATCTTTATTCTTTGTAATGTAAGGAATATCATTCTCAATTAAGAAAATTTTATTCATATACAAAATAAAAAATACACTTATAGAACTTGTTGGGTATAAAATACCCACAGCCGAAGTTCTCAGTGGGATTGACCCTTGTAGGCTCCGTCCCCGACTTCAACCACAGGAAGACTCCGTCACCAACTTCAACCACTGGCAAGCTCTGCCCGGACTCCTACGGGAGCCGGGCTCCGTCACCAACTTCAATTGCTGGCAGGCTCCGCCCGGACTCCTACGGGAGCCAGCCCCGTTGCCGACTTCGACTGCTGGTAAGCTCCGCCCGGACTCCTACGGGAGCCGGGCCCCATCGCCGACTTTGACTGGTGGTAAGCTCCGCCTGGACTCCTACGGGAGTCGGGCCCTGTCACCAACTTCAACCGCTGGCAAGCTCCGCCCGGACTCCTACGGGAGCCGGGCTCCGTCACTGACTTCAACCGCTGGTAAGCTCCGCCCGGACTCCTACGGGAGCCGGGCTCCGTCGCCAACTCCAACCGCTGGTAAGCTCCGTCCGGACTCCTACGGGAGCCGGACTTCGCACCTGACTTTAATTGCAGGAGGACTCTGCCCGGACTCCTACGGGAGCCGGGCTCCGTCACCAACTTCAATTGCCGGCAAGCTCCGCCCGAACTCCTACGAGAGCCGGGCCCCGTCGCCAACTTCGACCGCTGGTAAGCTCCGCCCGAACTCCTACGGGAGCCGGGCTCCGTCGTCAACTCCAACCGCTGGTAAGCTCCGTCCGGACTCCTACGGGAGCCGGACTTCGCACCTGACTTTAATTGCAGGAGGACTCTGCCCGGACTCCTACGGGAGCCGGGCTCCGTCACCAACTTCAATTGCTGGCAGGCTCCGCCCGGACTCCTACGGGAGTCGGGCCCCGTCGCCGACTTCGACTGCTGGTAAGCTCCGCCCGGACTCCTATGGGAGCCGGGCCCTGTCGCCGACTTCGACTGCTGGTAAGCTCCGCCTGGACTCCTACGAGAGCCGGGCTCCGTCGCCAACTTCAACCGCTGGCAAGCTCCGCCCGGACTCCTACGGGAGCCGGGCTCCGTCATCGACTTCAATCGCTGGTAAGCTCCGCCCGGACACCTACGGGAGCCGGGCTCCATCGCCAACTCCAACCGCTGGTAAGCTCCGCCCGGACTCCTACAGGAGCCGGGCTCCGTCGCCAACTTCAACTGCTGGTAAGCTCCGTCCGGACTCCTATGGGAGCCAGACTTCGCACCTGACTTTAATTGTAGGAGGACTCTGTCCGGACTCCTACGGAAGCCGGGCTCCGTCACCAACTTCAATTGCTGACAGGCTCCGCTCGGACTCCTACGGGAGTCGGGCCCCGTCACCAACTTCAATTGTCGGCAAGCTCCGCCCGGACTCCTATGAAAGCCGAGCTCCGTCGCCAACTCCAACCGCTGGTAAGCTCCGCCCAGACTCCTATGGGAGCCGGGCTCCGTCGCCAACTCCAACCGCTGGTAAGCTCCGTCCGGACTCCTATGGGAGCCAGACTTCGCACCTTACTTTAATTGCAGGAGGACTCTGCCCGAACTCCTACGGGAGCCGGGCTCTGTCACCAACTTCAATTGCTGGCAGGCTCCGCCCAGACTCCTACGGGAGCCGAGCCCCGTCGCCGACTTCGACTACTGGTAAGCTCCGCCCGGACTCCTACGGGAGCTGGACCCCGTCGCCGACTTCGACTGCTGGTAAGCTCCGCCTGGACTCCTACGGGAGCCGGGCTCCGTCGCCAACTTCAACCGCTGGCAAGCTCTGCCCGGACTCCTACGGGAGCCGGGCTCCGTCACCGACTTCAACCGCTGGTAAGCTCTGCCCGGACTCCTATGGGAGCCGGGCTCTATCGCCAACTCCAACCGCTGGTAAGCTCCGCCCGGACTCCTACGGGAGCCGGGCTCCGTCGCCAACTCCAACCGCTGGTAAGCTCCGTCCGGACTCCTACGGGAGCCGGACTTCGCACCTGACTTTAATTGCAGGAGGACTCTGCCCAGACTCCTACGGAAGTCGGGCTCTGTCACCAACTTCAATTGCTGGCAGGCTCCGCCCAGACTCCTACGGGAGCCGGGCCCCGTCGCCGACTTCGACTGCTGGTACGCTCCGCCCGGACTCCTACGAGAGCCGGGCTCCGTCGCCAACTTCAACTGCTGGTAAGCTCCGTCCGGACTCCTATGGGAGCCGGACTTCGCACCTGACTTTAATTGCAGGAGAACTCCACCCGAACTCCCATAGGAGCCGGGCTCCGTCCACGACTTCAACCTCAAGGAGGACTCCGCTCGGACTCCTACAGGAGTCGGGCTCCGTCGCCAACTTCAACTGCTGATAAGCTCCGCCCAGACTCCTACGGGAGCCGGGCTCCGCCCCCGGCTGTGACTGAAGGAAGACTCCATCCGAACTCCTGCGAAAGCTAGATTTCGAGCTTTTCTTGGACAGATGGCTAACTACCTCTCTTCGCCAGACACTCCAGTCGGACTTCAGCCGGCGGACCTCCAACCCCTGGCACGTTGCAGTAACGGCCGCGATTCTGCTCCATTCCCTGCGGCAAATTCCACGCGGCCCCATCACCCCACGACCCTGCTCCACCTCCTGCGACGGATTCCACTCCATCACTCTCTGGCAGGCCATAATAATGGCCACGGCCCTGCTCCACTCCCTGTGATGGATACCGCGCGATTCTTCTATCCTCTGGCACGTCACGACAACGGACGCCACTCCGCTTCTCGTGGCAGACTCCACGTGGCACGCCCCGGTAACAGCCACGGGTCCACCCCACTACTCTCCGCAATAAATTTTTCCTAACTCTGGGCGGCCCACTGCCAGACGGTTACAGGCATCGCTATCAATTTGTTGCCCCCTCCGCCTATAAAAGGGGAATCCCAGATACGTTATTCGATAAGCCTCATTTTCTATCTCAAAACTCTGCTAAAATTTTTGTTCGAGCACTCCATTCTTGTTGAGGCAGAGAACTGACTTGAGCGTCGGAGGGTCTTGCCGGAGCAACCCCACCTCTGGTTTAGACTTCTTTTGCAGGTCCCGACGGCGATCGTGACTCCCTCGACTCCAGCTTCTCCGGCGTAAGCGAATTTTTGCACCAACAGAACTATTAACCCATTTGTATTTGCAGGGTTCTTCTTCATTTTTAATGAAGCCATATATTTTGATCACTTATCAAAATGCATGTTCCAACTTCGAAATATTTTAGCATTATTTTGAGAGAAAATATCTCGTTATGATCAATACCATAATATTGACAATATCCTTAGGCAACCAGACGAGTATTGTAGGTCTCCACCTTCTCGTCTGTGCCCTCTGATCCTATTGAAGATCTACTTACACCCTATGGGCTTTACCCTTTTGAGTGGATCAATGAGTGCCGATACACTGTTAACTTTCATGGACTTCATTTCAAAATTTATGGCTCCAAGCCACTAATCAAAGTCGGACCTTTGCATGACATTCATGTAGGTGTCATATCCTTATTGTTTTCATCGAGTTCAACAGGTTCATGTCCCAAAACTAGAAACCGAAATATCTATCCAATGGATGTGGTACTCTATCGGATCTCCTTAATGGTACTTCTACAATAGATTTTGGATTTGATCTAATCAAATCTAATTTTATGAGTTCACTAGATTGTGTTGGTTCTTTTACCTGTCGAACTTCATAAGTTCTAATTGAAGGCATCAGTTTCTTTACCAAGGTACTCTTTTTCTTAAAAAGAATATCGAACAACTCTTGTTCTTTAGCAAGGTAAAAGTACTATCCCCTAGATTCTTTGAGATACCCTACAAAATAATATTTGTAGAACTAAGATCTAGGCTAATCAGTCTACAAATACTTGATATAAAACAAACACTCTCAAATCCTAAGGTAAGAAAGTATCGGCTTATGCCTAGTCCATATCTCATATGGAGTCTTTGCGACTGATTAATTTGAAATTCAGTTGAGAATATGATAAGTAGTCTCAAAAGCATAACCCTAAAAGGAGATTGGCAGACTTGTAAATCCCATCATGGATTGAACAAAGTTGATTCTAAGAAGAGAGAATCTTATTTTCTTCTAGATATGTCAAAAACTCATCGGAAAGGCATTCTCCTCCTTGGTCTGACCGAAGAGTTTCAAGGCTCTTCCCAGTTTGTTTGTCTATCTTATTAAGAAATTATTTCAATATTTTAAATAATCTAAATTTATGGCAGACATGTTCGTAGATCCAATATATTAGTATGTATCAGATTCAGAACATTATTGGCTCATTCATCTTTTCCAGCAAAAGGTGACTTGATCATCTTACTAAGGAGATAGAATTGACAGGTTGACAATGATTCACAATCATTGACTTCAAGAATTATCTCCAATTGATCCTATTCTTGCTTATATGATCGAGCCTAAATTACCAAAGGTAGACTTCTATGACATTATCTACTCTAAGGAGTTTGTTTGTTGTGTACAGTACACTAACAAGCTGTGACTATTCGTAAATATCATTTCTCAATTGTCTACACATGATTTTGACATCATCTATAATGATATCACAAAAATCATTCTATGTTGACAATGTAAATCCATCCTTGGTCAGAAGGCCTACGAAAATTATATTCATCAAAATGAACAATGGTGACAATCACTGAAAATGACATTATTAGAATCAAAAATTTGCTTAAGAATTTTTAAAGCCAGAACTGAAACATGACTTTCAGCTCCAACATTCAAAAATCTTTTGTTATTTTCAACCTTTTACTAACATAAAGTCATTGCAATAATTTGCATAGACTTCTGATATCCAAAATCCAGGTAGTAGTGTCACAGATAGAGAAATCATAAGGTATTATCATATAGTACCTTGTCCCGCAATCTTTTGTTGATTTCTCTTCTTTAGCCTGTTCGGATCAAGAAACTCTGCTAGACTAGATTAACCTTAGATTCTTTTATTAGTTTGGGCTCCTCAGCCCAAGCACGACTCTTTTGTACCTTCTTTTTCTTTCTCAAAGAATTGTTACCCCACTGAAAATATATCTTCAGAGATGCAAAAGAATTCCTTCAATATTTGAAAGATTTTCTCTCACTGAGCATCACCAAATTTACAACTAAATTTGTGTTCTTCGCTACTCTCAAAAACACCGCATGGTGATATGATCATTTGGCCACTTCTGATAAGCACCTTTGATCGCATCATGTGTGTTGGATGTGGAAACATTAGGTGCTGGATCCATAGTCATATATAAGATCCATTGGTACTCTAGATATCCAAAATCCAGGTAGTAGTGTCACAGATAGAGAAATCACAAGGTATTATCATATAGTACCTTATCCAGCAATCTTTTGCTGATTTCTCTTCTTTAGCCTGTTCGGATCAAAAAACTCTGCTAGACTAGGTTAACCTTAGACTCTTTTGTCAGTTTGGGCTCCTCAGCCCAAGCACGACTCTTTTATACCTTCTTTTTCTTTCTCAAAGAATTGTTGCCCCACTGAAGATACATCTTCAAAGATGCAAAAGAATTCCTTCAATATTTGAAAGATTTTCTCCCACTGAGCATCACCAAATTTACAACTAAATTTGTGTTCTTCGCTACTCTCAAAAACACTATATGGTGATATGATCATTTGGCCACTTCTGATAAGCACCTTTGATCGTATCATGTGTGTTGGATGTGGGAACATTAGGTGCTAGATCTATAGTCATATATAGGATCCTTTGGTGCTCTAGAATTATTTGCAACTTTCGATACTAACTATCGACGTTGGGTTCTATAAGTAAATCACTGTCAAATAGTAAACGGAGCAACGGATATCTAGCCATAACTGAAAGAAAAATACAAGACCAGTATGTTTATGAATTGATTAAGCCTAAAGATTTAGACTTTAGTCTAAAAGTTTTTTCACTATTTTAGTCAAATTGATAGCTTCTACCTCCAATTCGAAAAATTATCCTAATTTCTTAATGGGTACTAGAATCCACACAGTTGCACATGAGCCCGACTTTGACCGACTCACCTATGTACATCTATGGGTAGGTTCTTAACTAATTATTTCAGTAAATAATTTTTAGTAATTAATTTTGCCCCAGGTAACTTTTCTGTTGACTTTGATCTTTTCTGCAAGCCCTGGTTAGGTCCAACCATTAACATGATTATTCTCGAAAATCTAACTACCAAATGATCAGACCTGACTTCGATCAGCCAACCTGACCACTCATCAGAAAGACTCGACTGAGTCATCATATTATGAATGATAATTCCAATAGCAGATGAGCACCAGATCTTTGGGCCTCTAATGATCATCATACTAATAGATCCATTATCACCCAACTTAATAGGAGGCTATGATTTAGTTATCACCATAACTATCTCATTTTAGGGGCCTAATAATTTAGAAGATTTAAGAATTAATTTAGAGAAGAGATTTGACAGCTATTCTTAATTCTCCTACTGACTTCACTAAATCAGATCAAAGAACATTAAGCTTAATCTGATCCACCCAACTAGTTATAAATCATCCCACTGACTTCACCAAGTTATGAAGAGGACTCAAGACTAGCTGGTCAATCTATGAGCACCTATCAAACACACTAATTTACCTATGCAGCACGGATTAGCATGAATCAATGAGCAACCTAATCAAAAGCTAATTAACCATATCGGTCACGTAAATGAGATCGGTGGGAAGGTATGCCAAACTTGCCTTAGATACCATCAAAATGGCCAAGTAAGTCGCTCTCAATTAAAAATTATTGATCAAAATGTCAAACTTATCTTAGACATCAATTAGTTTATCAGTTTCAATTAGGTTTGCCTAAAGATTCGAGCTCAACTACTGAGCCACGATCAAGATCCATTTGGTCTAATCAAAGATATGGACTTGATCATCTATAACTATTGTATTGGTTCTAGAGAAAGTCTAATTTAATCTAATTCAATATTTGGTTAGATTTAATCAATTTCTCTACTTGTTTCATTAACTCTTTGATTCTAACCTTAGATCTAATCCAATTAAGATGACCTGATCAAGCTAACCCATAAATCCATTAATCTATATTTTATGCGAATGATATTAGATCTTTAATTCACAATTCTAGATCTAATTAGTTCAACTTAATTTTGAATTAATTATAGGTTCAATATGGGTTTAGGTTTATGTTTTGAACAATTTCAACTTTTCATCTTGTAAATAATTTACAATAAATTTTATACAAAGATTTTTTATTCTAAAATTAGGTTGACTCAATCAACATTGAGCCGGCTACACAAGGAGACTAGATCAACTCAGTTTAAAACTGGACTGGCTCAATAATTATGCGAGCATATTTTAAAGAGTTTTAGATCTAAAAAATCTTACATAATATTGAAATAAAATCAATCATAAATATTTTTTAGATCATATCTATACTTTTTCTTATGATTTCAGATTTTATTTTTTTATGATCAAAATAATTTTAATCATATAGATTAAATATTTTACATTTCATACAACTTTGTATCATATACAACAAACCTAGAGTTTCAAGATCTAGAGTTTTGCAAAAAAATAAGTTTTTATTTTGCATTCTTCTTCATGAAATTTAATCAAGTGGCACCCTTACATACAATAAGAATATCCCATCAAATGAGAAGAGAAGGCCTTTAAACCCTTCTTGCTCCTATGATCGAACAGCCTGATGATCAATCCAATTCAAGTACTTGCTAATCAGATCATCTAATCTAATCACATATCATATATACTTGAATTTAGATCTAATCTAAATTACATCAGATCTGATCATAATCTTAGATCACATCTAAATCAGATCATAAATATCACATGCAATGTGTAAAATCAGATTTTATCAAAGATCAGTATAAACTAGGACAACCTGTTCACTTTAAGGGGTAAATCCTACAGTAGGACAACTTTATTTCAGCTTATGCGATCAACCATTAATTAAATTCAGATCTAAGATATCACATATCAGATCTAAATAAAATTAAATTTTAAATTTAATATACACATATAACATGTCATAACGAACCTAGACTCTGATACTACTGTTGAAAAATATAAGCGATTTCATGCATTTATTTCAAAAATTTTTGAAATAAAATATAGTGAAAGATAACTAAATTAATCATATTAACCTAACATGCATATGATCTAATCATCAAATCAATCTACTCTAGAATCTATGATATGATATATTGCATATAAAATCTAAAAATCAGTAAATAAAATCTACATGCATACATGTGAGCAATAGATCAAATCTATATCTATCTGAGTTCAGAACTCGATATCTGAGCATGGATCGATGATCGTCGTTATTGAGAGATATAGTAAAGATGATCCTCATCGATTACTCACAACTGCATACATGTCTGACTCCTACGAAAAGTTCACTCGAAGCTCTGATCTGATCGATCTTCTCGAAAGTACTAGCTCGCTCGAAAATCACACTATAAAAAAAAAAATTTCTATGATATTTAAAAATATCCTCAAAAATTTTTCAAAATATTACTAAAGTCTTTTCACGATGTTTGGTATAACGTCATCAAGATCGTCGTGCTAGCCACATCGCTAATGGTCAATCACGATGTTCGTCATAAAACATCATAGAAAAGATGTCAAAAGTATGATGTATGCCTAAATATCGTGAAACATAGTTTGATTGAGTGACATTTCACCAATACCATGGAATAAAAATCTTTCATAATATTTTTCAAAGGTCACAAAATGTAGGTTGTGAAGGAACCAGATCTAGGGTTTCAGGGTTAGATCTTGAAATTTTTTCAGGATCAGACAGCAAAAGACAAAATAAATTAAAATTTATTTTCTAAAATCAAAAAATTTCTAGATCTAAGATTCTATTACATGATTATTACATAGCATTAAATCAAAAATTAAAATATATAGAGCATGAACTACATGTTGATCATATCAACATGTTTCTATACTATATCTAATATATGTATTAAACAATAGATCAGATCTATTACCTTGCAAGTAAGACGTTCTAACATTGCTGATCTGGGCTTGAGGATGATGTTGCAAACCGCACACACATCCGATCTCTAGGAGTCATCCACACGAGCCCACGAATCTCAATCAGAAGTCCTGCTTCAGAAAATCAGCACAGTATGCTAGTACTGCACTGATCCTTCTTTGATGGTTGATCAGGTACCTCCTTCTTCTTGATTTGGGCTCTTCCAAAGATGAGTAGGAGGAGTTTTAGATCTGAGACGCTCTCAGAAAACTCAAGATGGAGGAAGGGAAGAGATGAAACTAACAACCTTAGAAGAAGACCCTCTTCTTCTTCTCTTTACTCTCTCCTAGACACCCTGTCTTGTGTCTATTATATCTCCACAACCTAAAGGTCTTTCTCTCTGATTTTTGGATGCCTCAAAGGTTTCTCAAATCTCTATGTTCTTCAAAAATTTTAAGAAGAAACTCATTTTATAGAGAGAGATATGATAGAGTCCTTATCTAGGTCAAATACCTAGTCAAGGCTTATCCAAACATAGCAAGATAAGGGGCGCCCAACTCTTGGGTGCCTCCTTATTTTCATGCATGGACCACCAGAAAAGGGTGCACAATGTGTGCCCTAAAAGCCATAAAAATTCACAACCACTTTCCATGTATGAAAGAAGAGAGGAAACCTTTTGGACGTAGGAAAGACCTGGGAGAGGGCTTTTGTCGCATAAAATAAGAAGAGATTGGCATGGAATAAGAGAGAGGGCATGGGGGGGCTTATGTGGTGCAAGGTGAAATTTTAGTCTTACTAGGATTCTATCTTATGACTTATTTTAATTTGGTTTCTCAAACCAAATCAAATCAAAATTAGATCAACCCAATTAAAATAGGTCTTAATCTAATTAAAAATTTAATTTAATCAAATTAAATTAGATTTAAATCTGATTTAATTTTTTAATCAAATTAAAAATTAGATTGACCCAAGTCCTAATTGAACTAGGACTAGTTTTTTTCTTGCACTTGGCTTATCCAATAAATCAATTGGACTTGATCCAATCAAGCCCAAACCAAATCTAATTAAATCATATTCAATTAGACTTAATCTCAGCCCATTGGCTTAATCAAATTAAGTCAATTAGCAATTGAATTACTAATCAATCCTCCTGCAACACTTGCACTAGGTTAAATGTCAATCGTATTGATCATTTAATCCTAGAACGATTCTTAATCGTTGATCAACCATCCAATCGGATCGTGAACTCTAATGTGTGTTACCTCATAGGTCCGAATTTAAGTCGGTAGCATAGAAACAAATTTCTATACCAATCGAAGTGACCATCTAGCAATAGTATCCGATGATCGGATAGGTCGAATGTGTAGAACAACATCCTTAGAACCCATGCGGATATAGTTTCCATATAATTTATCCCCTTGACCAAAATGATCATAGAACACCTCAGAGTTCAAATGTCAACTCTGATCAGGTTATCCATATTATATTTTAAAATATCAAATCCATCTGATGGATTACCCTGACCAAGATTTTGCTAAATTGAAATACAGTGACTCATTCTTCTTCAACTCTTGGAGTGGTCAATCCCATCTCGATCACACTCTGACTTCGCAAGTACTTGACTATGCCCAGAAGCCTTCCGTCACTGAATTAGAAATTCAGTTAATCCAGTACCAAAGCACAGTGAGTTGCTTGTAAGTCACTGAGGTGATCTCAGGTCTAAGAGAGACTTATACCTATATCCTATCAAAGATATTCTCGACAGCAGAATGCTCTGGAGTTGGTAACGTTCAATGATGATATACCCTTACATCTCACCTGTATATCATACCAATGTCTCCACACTCCTTGGTTAAAAGGACAACCAACCCATATAGCCTACAACGACCTATGCTCGATAGAAGCTATCGTCCTTATTAACAGCCTATCATTTGGTCATGAACAGTTTTAAGGACTAATTGATAAATCATCTCTTTATCGAATCTAAATAGTCCTAAGGACTTCATCATAACAACGGAGTTCATTAGAAGATGAAAGCTTATGATAAAAATGCTAAATATATTTTATTTATTAACAAATCAATTACCATACAAGATTGCTCAACCGTCAATAGGCTAACGATTGGTTTTTGGGACACATTTTCCAACAACTCCCACTTATCCTAAAGCCACTCGGCACAGTATCTAATACCCATCTTCGACTTGTGGTTATCGAACTCCTTTTATCTCCAGGGGTTTAGTGAAGGGGTCGGCCAGGTTCTCCTTTTCGTCGATCTTTTGAAGGTCGATGTCACCTCGATCCACGATCTCCCGAACCAGGTGGAAGCGACGCAAAATATGCTTCATCCGCTGGTGTGCTTTGGGTTTCTTCGCCTGAGCTATGGCACCAATGTTGTTGCAGTAGAGTAGGACCGAACCATCGAGGGAGAGTACTATTTTGAGCTCGATGATGAATTTTCTCAGCCACACAGCTTCCTTCATGGCATCCGATGCTGTGATGTACTCCGCCTCACAAACAGAGTCTGCCACAGTATGCTGCTTGAAACTCTTCCAGCAAATAGCTCCACCATTCAGAGTAAAGATATAACCCGACATGTTTCTGCTATCATCATGGTCAGATTGAAAGCTGGAGTCTGTGAACCCCAGAAGTTTCAGATCTGACTGACCATAAACCAACCATTGATCCTTAGGATTTCTCAAATACTTAACGATAGCTTTAACCACTTTCCAATGATTTTCTCCAGGATCAGATTGGTATCTACTCACTACTCCCAGTGAGTATGCCATATCTGGTCTTCTACATGTCATGGCCACATGATAGATCCCACGGTAGAAGCATATGGGACTCTACTCATCTGCTCTCTCTCTTCAGGAGTTGTCCGACAATCTTTCTTAGAGAGAGAAATTTCATGGCCTATCGGTAGATAGTCCTTCTTGAAATTCTCTATGCTGAACCTCTTCAGCACAGTGTCTATGTACGTGGACTGGGATAACCCAAGCATCTTTTTAGATCTATCCCTATAGATCTTCATCTCTAGGATATAGGATGCTTCACCCAAGTCCTTTATGGAGAACTGCAATGACAACTAAACTTTTATTCCCTGTAATTCAGGGATGTCACTCTCGATTAAGAGAATGTCATCCACGTACAAGACAAGGAATACCACAACTGGACCATTTACCTATTTATAGATGCAGGGCTCTTTTTCATTCTTAATGAAGCCATACATTTTGATCATCTTATCAAAATGCTTGTTCCAACTCCGAGAAGCTTGCTTCAATCTATAAATGGATCTTTAAAGCTTGCACATCTTGGACTCATCTGTGGATGTAAACCCCTCAGGTTGTATCATATACACCCCTTCGGTCAGCTCTCCATTCAGGAAAGCTATCTTTATATCCATTTGCCAGATCTCATAATCCAGATGGGCAGCTATTGCAAGCATTATCCGAATGGATTTGAGCATTACCACAGGAGAAAATGTCTTGTCATAGTCAATACCATAATATTGACGATACCCTTTGGCAACCAGACAGGCTTTATAGGTCTCCACCTTTCCGTCTGCACCCATTTTTCTTTTGAACACCCATTTACATCCAATGAGTTTAATCCCTTCAGGTGGGTCAACCAATGTCCATACATCGTTGACCTTCATAGACTCCATTTCGGATTTCATGGCTTCAAGCCATTTCTTGAAATCAGGTCTCTGCATTGCATCCATATAGGTGATCGGATCCTCATCATTCTCATCGAGTTCGATAGGATCACCGTCCTGGATCAAGAAATCATAGTATCTGTCCGGTTGATGCAGTACTCTATCGGATCACCTTAATGGTGTAGGTACATTGGGCTCCGGATCTGATCTAATCAAATCCGACTCAGGTTCAGCTATTGGTGTCGGTCCTTCTATCTGTTGAACTTCATCAAGTTCAACCTTAGAGGCAACGGTTCCTTCACCAAGGAACTCTTTTTCTAAAAAGATTGTCTTAAGGCTGACGAACACCTTTTGTTCATCAGCATGGTAGAAAAAATATCCTTTGATTTCTTTGGGGTACCCGATGAATGTACATTTCTTAGACCTAAGTCCAAGTTTGTCTGTGACTAATCATTTGACATAGGCCGGACACTCCCAGACCCTAAGGTGTGAAAGTGCTGGCTTACGCCCTGTCCATATCTCATATGGAGTCTTAATTACAGACTTACTTAGAACCCTATTTAACAGATAACATGCCGATTCAAATGCATATCCCCAGAAGGATATCGGCAAGCTGGCAAAACCCATCATGGATCGGACCATGTCTAACAGAGTCTGATTTCTCCTGGAGGAGTCCATTGGGAGAGAATCTTATTCTCTCCTAGATATGTGAGAAACTCACTAGAAAGATATTTTCCTCCTCGATCAGATCGAAGAGTTTTAATACTCTTCCTCGCTTGTTTTTCTACTTCACTTCAGAATCGTTTGAACATTTCAAATGAATCCGACTTATATTTCATCAGATAGACATATCTATATCTGGATAGATGATCCGTGAAAGTTATGAAGTAGAAATATCCACCTTTAGCACTTGTGCTCATGGATCCGCATACATCAGTATATACTAGGCCCAAGAGCTCAGTAGCTCTCTCACCTTTTCCAGTAAAAGATGACTTGGTCATTTTACCAAGAAGACAGGACTCACAGGTTGGTAGTGATTCACAATCACTGACTTCGAAGATTTTCTCTTGAGATAACCTATTTATTCTGTTCTAGTTTATATGACCTAGCCTACAGTGCCATAAGTAGATATTTGACACACTATCTAATCTAGGGTGCTTGCCAGTTGAATAGACTATATTAACAGGTTGTGATAACATATACACACCATTGTTCAAATATCTACAAAAAATAGTAACACCATTCATAATGATATTACAAACTTATTTCTTTATTGAAATTGCATAATCATTTTTGGCCAGAAGGCCTACAGAAATGATGTTTAAAAAGAAACCGGAACAGAAATGATAATCATTAAAAATAACGATATGGGATTCAAATATAAGTTTCAAGATTCCTAATGCTAGAACTGGAACTAGTCTTCCATCTCTAACGTTCAGGAACCTCTCGCCTTTCTCGAATCTCTTACTGACCCGCAACCCCTGCAACGAATTGCAAATATGGTAAGGACTACCGGTATCCAATACCCAGTCAGTTATATCACAAATAGAGAAATTGCAAGGAGTTATCATATAAATACTTTGCCCAGCAACAACTTGCTGCTTTCTCTGTCTGTTCGGGTCCAGGGAGGTAATGTACTGAGGACAGTTTCTCTTCCAGTACCTCCGCTTCTTGCAAAAGAAGCATTCAGCTTGACTCTTATCGGGCTTGATCTTTTTGGTCTGGCCCTGCACTGATGTCCCAGCCTGAATTTATACCTTTTTCACTTTCTTCTTCTTGTTCTTCTTCCCTTTTTTTAAAGGGTCGAGAACCAGAAGACGAACCTCCCACTAAGTTCACCGACTCCTTGTGGAGTTGGTGATCCTTCTCAAAGTTCTGAAGCAACCCCAGTAACCCGTGGTAGTTCACTTCAGACTTTGTCATTCTATAATGAGTGAGGAAGGGGAGATAAGACTTGGGTAGTGAGTTTAGTATTACATCTTTCCCAAGCTGCTCATACAAGGAAAAACCGAGCTTGCTCAATGATTCCATCAACTCGATCATGTACAATATATGATCAGTGACAGAGGCACCATCCCACATTTTGACGTTGAAGATGGCACAACTAGTCTTGTGCCTCTCCACGTCACCGAGTGTGCCAAAGGCATCCTCCAACACTTGAAGCATGTCCTTTGGCTGAGCCATCTCGAATCTGCGACTGAACTCGTCGCTCATGGCAGCCAGCATGATACAGCACACTGTGATCCAATCATTGAGCCACTTTTGGTAAGTGTCTCTGACTGTTCCACGTGCATTAGCAACTGGCTCCTCAGGTGTAGGATCCATTATCACATATAGGATCCGTTCATGCTCCAGGACTATCTTCAACTTTCGATACCAGCTACCGAAGTTGGATCCCACCAACTTATCATTGTCCAACAATGATCGGAGCGATAGAAAAGTGGCCATATCTTGCACAAAAGAAAATCATAACCTAATTAGTAATTGATTCATTAAACCTAAAGATTTAGACTTTAATCGAAAGATTTCTCCTACTATTTTATTCGAATTGGTAGCCTCTATCTTCAATTCGAGGAATTACTCTAATTCTTTAATGGGTACTAGAATCCACTTAGACTGCACACAAGCCCAACTTTGGTTGGCCAACCCATGTACATCTAAGGGTAGGTTCATAACTAATTATTTCTCTAAATAATTTTTAGTAATTTTAATTTTACCTCAGAAATCTAATCAGTAGGCTTTGGCCTCCACTGTAAGGATCCGGTTAGATCCAACCATTAATATGACCATACTTGGTGCATCTAACCAACGAATGATTAAGTCTAACTTTGGTTGGCTCACCTAACCACCATTAGAGAGACACTTCCAAGTCATCATATGATGAGTGATAATTCCATTAGTCAACAAGCACTAGGCCTTTGGGTCTGCAATGATTATTGAGTTAATGGACTCATTATCAAACACCTTAATGGGAGGCTATGACTCAATTATCTTCATAACTTTGTCATTTTAAGGACCTAATAATTTTAGAATATTTTAATGATTTAGAGAATGATGTCAGATGAACCAGCTTATCATGATCCTCCCATTGGCTTCATCAAGTCACAAGTCAGCTTAAGGGAGATCATTAAAAGGGCTGGTCTAGGAGCACCTAAATCAGTCACACTGATTTACCTAGCTGACATAGGTCAACTCGAATAGTCAAGTGATCTGATCAAAATATAATTTCACCAAGAGACCAAGTAAGTTTGATCAGTGGGAGGGTCGGCCAAAGCTTACCTTAGACACCATCAAAAATATCCAAATAAGCGGGCTCCCAATTAAAAACCATCGATCTGGTTTACCTTAGATACCAATTGGTTTAATTAGTTTCGATTAGATCAACCTAATAGTTCATGCTAGACTGCTTAGCCAAGAATCAAGTCTATTTGGTTCTCATTAAAGACATGGACTTGACCAACTACAACTATTGTAATTGATCTAGAGAATCCTTGACCTAATCTAAGACAACAATTGATTAGATTTAGTCAATTCTCTAATTAAATCCATCTTTAATCTAACCATAGGTCTAACCCAATTAATGGACCTAATTCTCACTAACCCATTAACCCAATGTATTATGGTTTGTGTCTTAGGTTCTTCAATTCACAATCCTAGAACCTAATCAAACAACTCCTTAATTCTTAATTAAGTTTTGGGCTGAGGGTTGGGTTTGGCTTTTCAAAAATAATTTTTATATTTGTAAAATAATTTTACAATATGGTTCTACCAATCATATTGCATGTTTGATTCATAATCAAGATGCAAATAAAATAAACATGAAACTACTTTAGATCTAATCTAAACAGGTTCATGTAATTGAAATAATTTCAACTTTAAACAATTTCTTTGTACAAAATTATTAATAAAAAAATTATTTTAGATTTAAATATCTTTTAAATCTAATAAATCATAAATTTAATCTAGATCATATCTAACAAATTTATAATTAAAGATAGATCTACACGAACTAGGACAATCTTTGCACTGTAAGGGGTAAACCTTACAGCAGGACAACCTTGCAGATCGTGATTCATCTAAAATTTTAATTTTAGATTTAATAATCAGATTATAAATTAGATCTAATCTAAGAGATAATCTAAGCATGTATAAATAATCATGTAATAAACAACCTGGCTCTGATACCAATTGAAGGAACCAGATCTAGGGTTTCAGGGTTAGATCTTGAAACTTTTCAAGATCAGGCAGCGAAAGACTAAAATAAATCAAAATTTATTTTTTAAAATCAGAGAATCCCTAGATCTAAGATTCTATTACATGATTATTATATAGTATTAAATCAAAAATTAAAATATATAGAGCATGAACTACATGTTGATCATATTAACATGTTTCTATACTACATCTAATGTACGTATTAAACAATAGATCAGATCTATTACCTTGCAAGTTAGATGCTCTAACCTTGCTGATCCAGGCTTGAGGATGCTGTTGCAAACTGTACATGCATCCAATCTCTAGGAGTCGTCCACACGAGCCCACAAATCTCGACCAAAAGTCCTGCTTCAGAAAATCAGCACAGTATGCTAGTACTGCGCTGATCTTTCTTCGATGGTTGATCAGGTGTCTCTTTCTTCTTGATTTGGGCTCTTTCAAAGATGAGAAGTAGGAGAAAGAGTTTTAGATCTGAGATGCTCTCAGAAAACTCAAGATGGAGGAAGGAAAGAGATGAAACTAACAATCCGAGAAGAAGACCCTCTTCTTCTTCTCTTTACTCTCTCCTAGACACCCTGTCTTGTGTCTATTATATCTCCAGGACCCAAAAGTCTTTCTCTCTAATTTTTGGATGCCCCAAAGGAATCTCATATCTCTATGTTCTCCAAAAATTTTATAAAGAAACTCATTTTATAGAGAGAGATATGATAGAGGCCTTGTCTAGGTTAAATACCTAGTCAAGGCTTATCCAAACATGGCAAGATAAGGGGCACCCAACCCTTGGGTGCCTTCTCCTTATTTTTGTGCATGGACTACTAGGAAAGGGTGCATAATGTGTGCCCTAAAAGTCATGAAAATATCAAAAAAAATATGGATAAATTCGATGCAAAAAAGAAAGAGTTTTGGATTTCTAAAACTCTATTTCATAGAATTTGAAATCCAAACTTATTCCTACGTTGATTTGATCCACAACCACTTTCCATGTATGAAAGAAGAGAGGAAACCTTTTGGATGCAAGAAAGACCTGGGAGAGGACTTTTGTTGCACAAAATAAGAGGGGATTGGCGTAGAATAAGAGAGAGGGCGTGGGGGGGCTTATGTGACCCAAGGTGGAATCCTAGTCTTACTAGGATTCTATCTTATAACTTATTTTAATTTGGTTTCTCAAACCAAATCAAACCAAAATTAGATCAACCCAATTAAAATAGATCTTAATCCAATTAAAAACATAATTTAATCAGATTAAATTAGATTTAAATCTGATTTAATTTTTTAATCAAATTAGAAATTAGGTTGACCAAATCTTAATTAAACTAGGACTAATTTTTTTCTTGCACTTGGCTTATCCAATAAATCAATTGAACTTGATCCAATCAAGCTCAAACTAAATCTAATTAAATCATATTCAATTAGACTTAATTTCAGCCCATTGGCTTAATCAAATTAAGCCAATTAGTAATCAAATTGCTAATCGATCCTCCTGCAACACTTGCACTAGGTTAAATGTCAATCGTATTGATCATTTAATCTTAGAACGATTTTTAATCATTGATCAACCATTCGATCAGATCGTGAATTTTAATATGTGTGACCTCATAGCTCCAAATCTAAGCCGGAAGCATAGGAATAAATTTTTATACCAATCGAAGTGACCATCTAGCAATGGTACCCGACGATCGAATAGATCGAATGTGTAGAACCACATCCTTAGAACCCATGCAGATATAGTTTCCATATAATTCATCCCCTTGGCCAAAATGATCACAGGATACCTCAAAGTTTAACTATCAACTCTGATCAAGTTGTCCACATAGTATTTCAAAATATCAAATCCATCTGATAGATTACCCTGGCCAAGGTTTTGCTAAATTAAAATACAGTGACTCATTCTTCTCCAACTCTTGGAGTGGTCAATCCCATCTCGATCACACTCTAACTTCGCAAGTACTTGACTATGCCCAGAAGCCTTCCATCACTGAATTAGAAATTCAGTTAGTCCAGTACCAAAGCACAATGAGTTGCTTACAAGTTACTGAGGTGATCTCAAGTCTAAGGGACACTTATACCTATATCCCATCAAAGACATTCTCGACAGCAGAATGCTCTGGAGTTGGTCACATTCAATGATGATGTACCCTTACATCTCATCTGTATGCCATACCAGTATCTCCACAACTTCGTTAAAAAGACAACCAACCCATATGACCTACAGCGACCTATGCTCGATAGAAGCTGTCGTCCTTATTAACAGCATATCATTTGGTCATGAACAATTTTAAGGACTAATCAATAAATCCTCTCTTTATCAAATCTAAATAGTCCTAAAGACTTCATCATAACAACAGAGTTCATTAAAAGATGAAAACTTATGATGAAAATATTAAATATATTTTATTTATTAACAAATTAATTACCATACAAGATTGCTCAACCGTCAACAGGCTAACGATTGATTTTTTGGACACATTTTCCAACAGATTGATTAAACGATATTTCACTAACATCGTGGAACAAATGTCTTTCGTGACGTCTGACAAACGTCATGAAACATGACAGATTATGCGATGTTTTGCCAACATCGTGGAATGAACAAAGATCTTTGACGATATTTCTCAAATATCGTGGAATGATTTCACTAATGTTGCAAAACAAGGATATTTTGTGATGGCCAAATTTTGCTTCATTGATAGTTCAATTATAACCTGTACAAAATTTCATATTTTATGGTATATATTCAAATACCAAGTAAATCATCCATATTCAGTCAATAAATCATTCAACAACTAAAGTATAAACTCACATGTAATTCATAATCAAGATGAATCCATACACAAAGTTTATAATCCAAAAAATAAATTATCCAAGCATCCAAAGAGATGGTATTTCCAACTAAAAGCACCAAGAGATCATATCTCTACCAAAAGCAAACAATTACCTCTAACCAAAAGCAAACAAACTCATTATCCAACTGTCTATAACAAAATAAATGAGTTCATAAGTCGACAATCTAAAATGCAAAAGGTCGCTCTACCATGATGTCCTCAAAACCACATCTTCACAAGTTCTTGAATCATAAGATCCCTATCAAAAAGAAAAACATAATCAATTAATTCTCTATATATTACAGTAACAAAATATATATATTGTTCCATTATGCTTATAAAAAAGATTTAGGGACACATTAAAAAAATAACTTAAGTAACTTACGTCATAAATTTGATAAAGAGATATTCTGTGATGCACATAAAGTTTCCAAAATCTTTTGTTGACGCTCCATCTGCGCCTTAATGTCTACAATCTCATTCTTCATCTCTTGATTATGCTTTTGTGACTGCTCCAACTCCTTTTGAAGTCTCTTCTTAGACATAAAAGAGAAACTCTTCCCTTCTGGACGTGCTCCAACTCCCAACAAAGAAAAGAACAAGGATCTCTCATTGTTCAAACTTGAAACTTCCTCAGTTGTCTAGCATTCCGATCATTTTAATACTTTCTTCATATAAAAAGTATGACCTAAATGAAATAGCAAAGAAAAATAAGTTAATACAAAGATAAACAGATTTATTGACTACATATAATCATCAATGAAGTATATCATATCAAACTTGAGTAATCAAATATTAAATGAAATCTTCTATTTAAAAGATTCGAGAATAGATACTAACATTAGACCTTCCACTTTTATATTCAAAGTAATGAAAAAACCTACAATCTTTGGTTTCTTTATAATTATTCTCCCATGCTTGAAAATAAACAATAAAAGGAGATAGATGGAGGCACTGATAAGAAAATATGTAAAAAAATATCTGAATGACACTATAATCAATCAAGAAGCAGCAAACTATCTGTATCCATTAATCAAGAATTTGTCAAACCAACTATAATTTAAGTTCTAAAATCAGCCACCATAAAAGATATTCTCAAACCAAAATAACCATCATAATCCAAACCAAACCAGCCACCATAATCCAAACTAAACATCCATTATCCTGTAACCAAATTAGCCACTGTTGACAATGCTATGCCAATAATCTACTTCATGTAAATAGAGGCTACTCGTGAGAACATATCATCCATTCCAAAACACTCAAATGTACTATAATTTGGTACAGGTAATCATTAGATATGCACAAGTATTGATCATAACAAATTGGTCCAACATCTTAGGAGAATGCATTTCTTCATCACTTTTTCTCAATTTGTGGTGTTCCTTCCTTTAAGTGGGATTATTATGAAGAGCCATGGGTTAGTGCAATTTACTTGAATGAGGAACATTTGTTTTAGAGGAATCTTCATGTCATGAACTTGCTTGAAAGAAGACATTGCCTCCACACCTGTATATATGCTAAGCACACCATAAATCCTAAATGTCATGTTTGCAATTGGCTTACCTCGATTTAGATATCCATTAAACATCTCAAAAAAAATATCTGGCGATATGCGCTGCACGAAAGCTCAAACAAGTTAAAAAAATATATTCAATAGCTCCCTTGAAAAAAGAATGTGCACTTGTATCTTTCTTAACTAAGCTATGTAAATATTGTGATGTGATTATGCAGATTTAGATTTACTATTTTAAACGAAGGTTCACCATGTCAATCTGAAAAGAAAATGATAAATCCATCTTGTCGAATTTGCAGTAGTACTAAGAATAGCATACTGCTGGCCAAGTTCTATGACAAAATGCAATAACGTCATAAACCTTACCAATAAATCGTAACAGATTATAAAAGTATTAAGATGCAAAGCATACCTCCCGTGGATGATCTGAAATATGGAATTGGTTGACATTAGAAAGAGAAAAAATTCATCTCACAATTGACAAATTGGATATGAGTCGGTAACTCATCATTTTGTCAATAGCAATAGCAGTCATCTGAGTATTGTTCTTCCAGTAGGAACTGACTTCGTCTATTAGCAAAACTTGCTTATCATGACCAGGACACAACTTAGCTATGACTTAACCATATCTCTCCAAAACTGTGATTAAATGAGTGAAACTTTTTGAACCAATATCAAGAAGAGTTTGGATGACAACTTCCAGTGAAACATTTAATTCAAAATTAAAAAATCAGCATACACAATTACTAAATAATTAGAACAACAAAGAAGGGAAGAGGAAGAGGAGGCTCAGATTCATTATTTAATCTGCAGCTAAATCAAAATGACTACAATCGATTGCCTGTAAAAGCAGACCATCCAAGATTACGGTCATTTGAAATAATTGAATCAGCAAAATTTAATCCAAAGTCATAATAGCCTCTTCATACAAATCTTAAAACAAAAATCTGAAGATAGGTATTAAAATTTAAATCCTGGCATACTACAAAACTATAGCAAGTTGGGCTACCACATAATGAACAAGAAATACTTGCTACCAACATTCATGAAGTTCGAAGAAGATAGAGGATAGGAGAATCTGAGGATCAAAAGTTCAAAACACCCTTCAACTCCAATTCTTTTCAATCCCATCTAACATTTTGAAAAAGCAAAGAAACATCCATTGAAGGGCAGGTAAGAGAAATATCTAAATCCTCGATCTCCAAACAATAGATTTCTCATTATAAAAGCAAAACCACAAATGAATTGTCAGTGTGAAATCACTTGAGACTCACGATTTAAGACAATAAAAAAAAATCAAACAAAAAAAAAATCCAAAAATAGATTTCTCATTGCAAAAATAAAACCACAAATAGATTATAGGCATGAAATCACAGTCGAAGGAGGGGAGGGAGAGGAGGGTCTGGCATGGGTTCCCCGTGAAATTCTGGCAGCAGACAGTCGGAGGAGGAGAGGGAGAGCAGAGACTCCGATACGATTCTGGTGAATGACCAATGGCTGATCGGAGACTAGAGGTGGGAAGGGGCCGACTAGGTTTCGAACATCGGCAACCCCCCACAAGAAGAGAGAAAGGGGAGGATCAAATCCGACTAGAGAAGGAATGGGTGCCTATCGTAGGTGGGAATGGGACCACCTATTTTCGAAGATCGAACTTCACCGAGGAAGAATGGTGACTCCCCATAGGATGCCATAGGGGGTCTCGAGTACGGTCAGCTCCCAGCCAGAGATGGGAGAGCAGCAGGAAGAGGAGAAAGAAGGCCCCGATCGGATGACTCCCCATAGAATGCCAGTAGCAAGGGAGCAAAACAAGGGCACAACAGGGAGGGGTGCCGATGGGAGAAGATGAAGGCTCTGTCTCGACTAAGGAAAGATGAAGAGCCGATGGGAGAAGACAAGACCTTGAAAAAATAGTGATGGCTGACAGATGGAAAGTTCGAACAGACCACGGAGGTTGGTGACGAGCGCAGATGAATGGAGGTCATGAGAGGAGGCGAACGCTGGTCCTGAGAGGCTACGAACGGCGGTGGTGGTGAATGGTGGTTCGTGAGACGAGGCGAACGGCCGCGGCATGCATCGTGATGGTGAGAGGCAGTTGCGTTGGCGAACGACGGTGGTGGCGACGGCGAATGGCGATCCGTGAGAGGAGGGGGTGGCATGCATCGCGAGGATAAGAGGCGATGTTTTGGGGCATGGGGAAGAGAGGCGCACGAGGAAGAGAGGAGAGGAGCGTGGGGAAGAGAGGGTTTGTTTTGGGGCACGGGAATAGGGATCGCTGCGGGTCTGTTTTGGGGCATAGAGAAAAGAGGCACGCGGGCTTATTCTGGGGCAAGCGGGCAACAAAAAAAAAAACATTAGAGCAAAACGTGGGCTTATTCTGGAGCAGGCGGGCAACAACAAAAAAAAAAAAAAAAAAAATCAAAATGTGACGTTTTAGTCTCAAACATCAAGCAAAGATATTATAATCCAAGACTAAACATCATACAAAATCTTTCTCATCAGCGATATTTCATAACATCGCCAAATAGTTTATATTTTTATGATATTTTAATTTTTAAATATCGTGAAAGATAAATTCTTGTATTGCCATCTTCTCGATTAATATGGATCCTTTCTTCAAATCTCTTGAACCTTTCTAGATATTGAAGAAGGACATCTGAAGGAGATGGAGAGGTGAAAGAAATTTAGAGAGGAGATACTCTTCTCTTTTCTTTTTCTCTCTTTCCAAACCCTTAGGAAGAAACCCTAGAAAACTCGATTTGTGCTCACCCAAAGAAGAAGGACTCTCCTCTTCTTTTTTCATGCCATGAACCATGCCCCAAAGCCTTCACCATGAAGAGCACTTTCTCTTATCTCTAACACGTGCAAAAGAGATTAATATCTCCTTTTTATTTGGCATGTAATGCTAAGGGTGAAGAGTCCAACAATGTTTGGACTCTTCCAAGAGATGTTGCTCCTCTCTCAAATCCACCACCCAAAATAATCTGAGATGCCCCAACCAACAAGTTTTCATGGTAAATCAGATCCTTATCTGATTTTCCTTGGTGAAATCTTCCATATTGTTGTACAAATAAGAGGAAAAGAAGGAAGTGGACGGCAAGTTTTGTAGATAAGGTCAAACATTATCCATATGGTAATCAATTCAAATCAGAATTGAACATACCATAAGACACCAGATCTTACCTCTATTTGGATGTGAGAAAGGGAGGGTGGAAGGCTCTTTTAGCCTAGAGAAATCTCATGCAAAAACCTTTTGTGCATAAGGTAGCATCCAAAAAAGAAGGTGGCGCATGGGAGGAGTCCAATACTTCATGGACTCTTAATTTTCTTATTTGACTCCAAACCAAATCTCATCTGGTTAAGCCCAAATAAATAGATGAAACCTAATCTAATTAGATTCATAATTTTTCAATCAAATTAGAAATTGATTGAACCAAAGTCCTGATCAAATCAAGGATAATTCTCCCTTAGCGATTAGGTCATCTCATAATCTAATCGGGTCAAATCTAATTGAATCTAATTCAATTAGATTTGATTTAATTCTCTTTATTTAATTAAATTGAGTTAATTATTAATTTAATTATTAATTATTTTTTTATTAATTCACTAACACTTAGAGAATAAATTTATTGCAACATTTGCATAAGATTAACTATCAATAGAATTGACGATTAAACCCTTGAGCGATTCTCAATCGTTAATCAGTCACATGATCAGTCAGAAATTTCTTTTGAGTGTGACCCCATAGATTTCAGCCTAAGTCGGTAGCATAAAAATAAATTTTTGAACCAATCGATATAACCATCTAGTAATGAGACCCAATATCCAGATAGGTCGAATGATGGTGAAGCAATATTCAAGAACCTACTGGCATATGGTTACCGTATAATTCATCTTTTTGATCCTAATACTCAAGGATGACCTAAAATTTTACTGTTAATCTTAGATAAGTCATCTATATTATATTTAATTTTTTAAATCCATCACATAGATTATCCAGGCTCAGATTTTGATAAATTGAAATATATTGATATATTAACTCTTACTAATTTAGAGGGATCAATCCAATCTTGATTCACACACCAACTTGATAAGTATCTGACTGCATTCAAAAATCTTTCATCACTGAATTAGAAATTCAAATAGTTCGATATTAAGGTATAGTGAGTTACTTGTAAGTCACCATGGTGATCTCAGATCGGAGGGATACTTATATCCATACCCTTCGTGAGCTACTCTTGATAGCAGAGTGCTCTGTAGTTGGTCACATTCAGTGACGATGTACCTCTACATCTCACTTACATGCCATACCAGTGTCATCATACTATTTGATTATGAGAACAACCAATGCATATGGCACACAATGGTCTATACTTTATATTGTTATTGTCCTAATAATAGCGTATCGTTTGATCGTGAACTAGTTTAAGGACTATATAATAAATCCTCCTTTATCGATCAAAATAATTCTAAGAACTTCATCACAATATAAGAGTTCATCAGAAGATACAATCTTATGATAAAAAAGGCCAAATAATTTTTATTATTGATCAATTTATATTTATTTACAAGTAGCACAATCGTCAAATGATTGGCTTTAGAATATATTTTTCAATATTCTGCAAAAGAGCTAGCACCTCAATGAAGATACCTATCTCTAGTCAGAATGAGTCCTCACGTGAATACCTGTGGAGGCTGGATGCATGCGTGGCTAAAGAAATCCATTCAGATCCATGATCATTGGCTGCGGTGTAGATTGACCCGTACAAAGGTATTGAGATTCAATCCCAATATTTTTTTTAAAATTTTTTAGATTATGTGCATGTCATAGATCTAGGGGCTCAGGTAGTATAGATTAGATCTGTTGCATATGGGGTTAAAAGGGTTTAACTTAGATCTATTTTCCACTACAATCAAAAATTATTTTGAAATTCATACATGCAACCTACCCGATTTCTAATAGTGGTATCAAAGTCATTGATTTTTTTATTTTTTTTGATATGTATAATCTCATTTCTAATTTAGATCTAAAAATATGAGTGATTTAAAATTGATCTTGTACTGATATAAGGTTGTCTTAATATAGGATTAACCTTCTATATTGAAAAAGTTGTTCTAGCACAAGATTGATAGTTTTTTAAAAATTATTTTCGAAACTTTTAAATCAATCTTTTAGATCTAAAATCAGATGTGTTTAATCATGTTAGATTTAAAATTAGAATGATTAAAAGTTTACATCAGACTGATATAAAGTTATCCTGATATAGGGTTACCCATTATATTGAAAAGGTTGTCCTAGTCTGTTGCAAACCAATTTTTGAAAAGATATTTTCAAAGTATTTTAATCATTATTTTTGATCTAATTTTATATGTATGAGATATGTATTTTATTAGTTTTAGATCAGAAACTTAATATATATGTGTGACATATGGTTGTAGTTTAGATCTAAAACTGCATGCATGAGAGACATGTTTTAAATATAAATCCTTTAATACATATGTTAAATATGTATTTTGATTTATTTTATATCTAGATATTTATACATATATTGATATATATTTTTGATTATTTTAGATCTAAAAATGATGTATATGATATATGGTTGGTATACCCATGGTCTAAAACTTACTTTTCAGTCAGATCCTAGATCTAAAACCATAGAATTTTTATTTTTATTGCATGGTAAAGTTGTTTAGATTTGAAAATTATTTCTCATCTAAATTAGAACTTTAAATGATGCAAAGAAAATATGAAATTGTGGCTGGTCCATAATGTATAATACACTTAATTAAGAATTAAGATTTAAATTAAAGGTCTAAAATTGTGAATTTAATATCTAAATTTCAATTGCATAAAATATGGGCTTGGGTATGGGTTGAACCAATTAGGTCTAGAGATTAACTACAATAGGATCCATGATTAGATCAAGCTAGAACTCTTTTTTTAATTTTGAGTAACTGATCGAACCCAATTAGATATTGATGGGTTTGGATCAATAGAAGCTCAAAATTGAGATTAGTTGTAGTTGGTCAATTGATTCATACTTGAAGTGAATTGATTATCTCAAGACCAAATTTGGCTCCTTGATTCGAGCTTGAATAACTAAGTCCACGGATTCGATTCTAATAGACCATTTGGTGTCTAAGGTAAGTTTGGCATTCTTGATCAGTGGTCTTTAATTGGGGGCTACTTGCATTGATGGAGTCTATGATAAGTTAATGATATATCCCTCCCACTGATCTTACTTACCTGGCCATTTGGTAGATTATGGATTAAGTCTGGTTGATTAGTGATTCGTGTTCACCCATGCCAGCTAGATAGGTCAGACATAAGATGGGCTAATCTAAACCAGTTTAGTCATTACATTTAATATATGTGACTAAGTAGATGAGATCTAAATTAAATCTCCTCAATTGAATATTAAGTCTAGGGGTCTTCCACTATTGTAGAGATGCAGGTGCCTTTCCTGACATTGATTATTCTCGATTGGTTATAGTGGTTCGATTGCATCGGGGAGGCATAACTACTCTATTGGCATCTGATGCCCTGAGGTAAAGATGGGGTTGGGCCCAATAACTGTTAGGTAAAGGATCCAATGATGGCTCTGCATCCATTGATGAATGATGGATCAGACTTAACTAAGAAATGTATCAATAATTGTTAGATAAGGCCACAGGACTTAGAGACCAAATCACTGCAATATGCTTAGAGAAGCATCTGGATAAAATGTTATACATATATTGGTATGCGTGTCATCAATAACTGTTAGATGAGGTGTCGTATATCGATGGAACCGCAACACCCAGTAGAACCACTTATCGCGTTAAAATTTTTATTTCTCCATCTGAAGAGTGTGAGAGACTTAAAAAATTAGTGAGAGTCTTTGTTTATTTTTAAAGTCCCTAGAAAAAATTTTTACAAGCATAATCATCTGATTAAATCTTTACCTTTATGGTTAATTCTATCAGCTTCCAACCCTCTAGCTTGAATCCTAGATATAAATCACTTAACCAAAATCAATTACATATTTTGGCTCAGAAATCTAAGAATACTTTTTAGCTTTTAGAAATTAAGCCTTATTCTTGATCAGATTAACCCAATATCATTAACTTATCCAATCCATAGTCAACGAGCTATACTTGACAAATGATTGGACATTGACAATTAGGTTAGGTGCTATAAATTGGAGTCTATGGTTGATGAACTCCAATATGTGCATAAGGACATGTAGACTGCTAACAACATGCTGATTTATCTGCAGTAGTTGTGAGATGATCAGAGTCGCACAGCGTATGAGATGTGTGATGGGTAGTTTGTTCATGATTACTATTTGATAATGATCAAGGATATTAAAGAGCTTAAGAAGCTCGACATAACCATGCACAAGGAATTGTTAATGGATTTAATCTTACAATTTCTAATTCATATGGATAATTTATGAAACTATTATATGAATAAATATTATAGCAGCTTAACTAAATTGGTCAATATATTGGTAACTAAAAAGACCTTAAAAAGTTTAGAGGTGCATACCTGGAAAGCCTAAAGAAACATAGACACACCTTTGAAAGATATGTCTAGTTGCTCAAATTTGATCTTATGATTTTCTCTTCTTCCAGTTGAGTATTAGATTCTAGTGCATGTTACGCACTTCAATATAGGGTCTAAATGAAAGAAGATGGCTGAGGGAAGGTGTAGTGACTCTTTTGAATTGATGATGGTACAAAAGTTGTACTGTGGTCATGGGCACCTAATTTTAGTGATTATCATTTTGAATTCAGTTCTCTAACATTTGCATGGTGATGCATATGTGAACTTATTTGAGCAAACAATGAATGCCATTAGCTTTAAGTGATCTAGAAATCAAATAACTTGAAATATATAGATGGTTGCTTAGGCTAGGTCATATAGGAGAAGAAATGATTTACCAATTGGAGAAATATGAGCCTTTAGGCTCATGACTGTTGAGTCATATCTAGTCTATAAATCATATCTTTGAGAATTAATGATCAAATTATCCTTTATGGAATAAAGAGATAGGACCACTGAGATACTTATTCTAGGATATATTTAATATATATGACACATTTGATGAGCCACACAAAGAAGGTTATCTTTACTTCATTATCTTTACCAATGAGCAGTCATGATATAAGTATGTATATGAGATACAAATCTGAAGCCTTTTGTAAGGTTCAAAAAATTCAGATATGGAGTAGAGAAGTAAACTAAAAAATTCTAAAGGTACTTCGATCAGATCGATGATGCAATATCAAATAAAAAATTTTATAATTATCTCTAGAAAATGACATAGTTTCATAATAGAATCTTCCTAGTACATCTCAGCTCAATAGGGTATCTGTGAGAAGGAATGACATTATATGAGATATGGTTTGATCCATTATGAACTTCATTGATTTAACCTTTATTTTTTTAGGGACAAGCTTAAATTTTAAAAATTTAAATTAGGTTCCCTCTAAAGTTGGTTCCATCACACCGTATGAGATATGGCATGGCAGACAAGTTAGAGAAAAGGTCTATAAGAGATCATTTTTGAGATATCTTAAAAGTTTTGGGATGCCACTTGCTCTTCGCAGTGGTTCATAATGTGATTGTGACCAATCATACTATTTTTTTGAAAATAGTGGAAGAATAAACCCAAAGAGAGAGTCTCTAAAGAACAACAAGTCATAAGACCTATAGAATCTTTTTATAATGAGTCAGTATATGTAGTACCTCCTCCACCACATAGATCTAGTAGGATCTTCCATCTTTTTGAAAGAAACTTGGTATTCTTACAGAAGATTAAGAAAAAGTATTTCTCTAGGAAGATTGGGAATATAGAGAAGATCCTGAAACCTACAATGAGATGATGTTGGATATCGACCTCGAGAAATGGATGCGTAAATAGTCCTACTGAATGGATATCTTGGGAAGGTATCTATATGCAGTAGCCTATGGATTTCACTTTCAGAGATAAGAGATCACACTGTGAAGATCTATTCATGGATTTAAGTAGACAACTCGAAATAATGTGATCAAATTATTTGATTTCATCAAAAACAAGGAGGAATCATGTGTTTACATGAAAGTCAGTGGGAGGGTCCCATACTGACATCAGTTATGATGTAGTTGAATATAGAATTTTCATCAAAGACCTAATACAAACATCCTATATTCTAGAATTAAAGATCTATAGAGATAGATCTTAAAGAATATTTATTTTTCATAAGTACATGAAAGAGGTGCTGAAAGGGTTCAGCATAGAAACCTCCAAGAGAGATCCATTATCCTCTTGGGCGTAGGTGTATACAATACTATGTACTCAATTTTGTATATCTTACTGTGAAAGTCACGAGCAGATAGCACTAGATTGCTATGAAAAAATATTTCTAAGTACTTGAGAAGCACTAAGGGTTTATTTTTGGTCTTTGAAAAAAGATTAGAGCTAAGAGAGGAAGAATACACTGATGATAAAATATCTACATCAGTATGTATTTTTGAGTTTTATTGGATCGGTATGTTGGAAGGGTTCCAAGCAACTGATTAATGGAAGCGAAATATGCTATAGATGTGTAAGATGCATTCTGATTCTTGTAATAGATACAAAACTCGATGTCATGACATCAGATGTCATGACACTGTACTACAAAGATAATGGTCCATAACTCTTGCTAAGGAGCCAAAGTCTCACAAAAAATCCAAGCACATAGAACAGAGATATACGTGATTGCCTCAAGTAGAAATACATAGAGATACAGAGAGTAGACTTCACATGGATTGTGGTAGGCCCAAGTCAATTAGTCAGATAAAGATCAAAGTCTATCTTCATGAGATGGGGCTCAGGTATATAGCAGATTGGCTTTAGTGCAAGTAGAAGTTTGTTAGATGTGTGCCCTAGAAGCCAATTTTGACTGATGTATATTTTTCTTTAGAATATATTTTTGTACTTATTGGATAACTTTTAATTACCAATCATGTTGTATGTGTCCATGATTTATCCAAAAAATTAACAAAGATGATTTTATATATTTTTAAGGTATTGAAAATTTGAAACATACATCATTAGTGGTTAATTTCTAAATGCTTCCGATCGTAGGATCGTCATGGAGGATAATAATCAATTTATTTAAGATCGATGCATGATTCACCTCCCTTCTGGATAGATGAGTCTCGAGTCTGCAGTCTGGAGATACTAGGATGAGAGTGTAGATGGTTGTTAGAGAACAACTTGCATTGAGTGTGACCAACACGAGAAATTATTTGGATGTCTACTCACTCATCAGTGATTTTTTCGATGCTGCAGTGGTATGACTGATCCTTTAACTTACGGTGTGTTGGCTATTCATAGTGAAGCTACTTAGTTTGACTGCACGTTCCCTTAGTCCTTATCCATTCGGATCCCTATTGTGTATGTTGGCTATTGTAGGTTCAGATTCATTATTTGGAGTAGGATACATCTAAATGGAATCGATCGATCTTGGTAGAAAAGAAATAGTCCTATGCATTTTGCAAGATCGAGTTTAGAAGGTCTCTTTCCAGAGCAAGTATAAATACGAGAAAAGAATTTTCACAGGATTCACAGATGAACTCGAATCGAGCCAATGTAGCATATGACTGACGATGGAGTTTGACGAGTTCTCCATGACCTCCATCTAGTCAGAACTCATGATAGAGAGATTGTATCACATGATACTGCATCTAGAGATTCATTCTTCTATTCTGTTGGGTTGCCACTATATACTTCTAGGCATTACTGATGGATTGTAAAAACTCACTAGGATCATTTTCGGATTAATGATCCTTATTGGGGTGAGTTGGAATCATTCCAGCCCATCGAAAGGAGTTTTGATGATACTGTGATGGAGATCATAGTATGTCTCACTATCAGATAGAATGAAACCATTGGGGTCACACACAAAAGAGGTTCTTGTCCGATCAAATAGTTGATCGATGATTATGAATCATTGAAGGATCAAATCATCAATATGATTGATGATTAACTTTATGTAAATATTACAATTAGATAATTCATTAAGTGTTAGTGAATTATAGGAAGATTAATTAGTAGTTGAATTACTAATTGGCTCAATTTGATTGAGCAATTGAGATTTGGATCAAGTCTAATTGAATTGGATTCAATTTGACTAGGGTTGGGTTTGATTAGATTGAGCCTAATTACAAGAGAGATTGATTCTTGATTTGATTAAGACTTGGGTTCAGTTAATTTCTAATAAGATTAAGATTTAATTGAGGATAATTTCTAATAAGATTAAGATTTAATTGAGGATATTGGATTCCTAATTTGATAGATTCCTTCTTCTTATTTGAATCAAATCGAATCAGATTTAGTTTAATTCAAATTTGAAAATCCTAGAGTCCATTGAAGCTGAGACTCTCTCGCCACCACCCCCCCTTTGGTTTTCATGCCCCATATTCCATGAAAAAAATATTTTGGCATGAGAAATAATTTGTGTGAGAGTTCTGGGTGCAAATATGAGAGAGGGAGATTGTTATGGTAGGTAGTTGGTTGATGACTCATCCATCTTATCTCGTGATCTCTCTCCTAGTTTGAATTTGATTCAAATCAAGGATAGAGATAAGAAGGAAAACTAATCTGATTTTTATGAAATCTTTTGGTGGTGCCTAACAACCTCTTCCTTTGTGCATTGAGAAAGGAATAGCATGAGAAATCAGATTTGATTTCTCACACCTTTCCTTATTTTCTTGGCAATAATTTTTTGGATGCCAAAATTATTTGGCATGTGATAGGTGGCGCTCCCTCTCCCAAGAAACCCTAGTCTTCGCTCTTATAAATAGGGACTAATTTTTAGACCCTATGATGATGAGAAAAGTTAGAAAAATTAAGAGAAAAATATTCTAAAAAATTTGAGTCCTCTTCCTCCTCATTCTCCCTAGTTCTCAAGAGAGTCTGTGAGATCTGTGAGAGAACAACCTCAGCCATCAAAGAGGAGTCTTCTGCAAGAGAGCTAGCACCCCAGTGAAGACACCTACCTCTGGTCAGAATGAGTCCTCATGTGGATATCTGTGGAGGCTAGGAACGTGTGTGGCTAAAGAAACCCATTCAGATCCATGATCATCAGCTATAGTGTAGATCGATCCGTGCAAAGGTATTGAGATTCGATCTCAATATTTTTGCTTATATTTTTTAGATTATGTGCATGTCATAGATCCAGGGGCTCAGATAGTATAGATTAGATCTGTTGCATGTGAGGTTAAAGGTGTTTAACCTAGATCTATTTTTCACTGCAATCAAAAATTGTTTTGAAATTCATCATGCAATCTACCCAATTTCTAACATGCCACCCATCATTGTTTTGCTTCCACTTTCTTTGATCTTCTTCATTGTTGGATTAACACCCAGGTCCATGCAAAGGCAATCCACATCTAGTATGGGAGTTGTATTAAAGGTTTTTCTAACAAGCAAGATAGTTCCTCTTCTAATGGCCGTCAGCATTGCAATGGAAACACTTTCCCTTATCTACGACCTTTTTGGGAGCTTCTTTCTTAGGCTTGTTTTGAGTCTTGTGTTTCTTCATGGGTTTCTTTTTCTTTGTAGTAGATTTTCTTTTGAAAGATAAAGTTAATTTCATAGTAAGAACAGTGCCCCTTAAACTCTTCAAGGTCCCTTCAGTGGTTACCAGCATATTTAACAACTCAGCCTTAGTGCACTAAATTTTTTTCATATAGTAGTTTATAATAAACTACACACATGAATAAGTAAGAGATTGCTAGATCAAATCTATCTACAATTCCTTATCTATAGACATGTCGAGCTTCTCAAGCTCCTCTGAGTCTTTGATCATTGTTAGATAATGATCATAGACAGACTGCCCATCATGCATCTTCGCATTGAAGAGTCTCTTAAATACTTCGTAGTGAGCTGGGCAGCTCTACTCACCATACAATTCTTATAGGTGAGTTAGTATACCCTTGACAGTTTTGACGTTCTCATGCTGGCATTGAATCTCATTGGACATGGATGGCAACACATAGCATCGAACCTTGTTGTCGTCATCCAACCATTTTTCATGGGATGCCCTTTGATCAAGGGTCAGATGAGCTAGCAGGGAAGGAATATCTTGGTCTAGCACATAGCTTAGCTTCTCGAAACTCAAGACTATCTTCAAGTACCAGAGCTAGTCTTTGAAATTGGGTCCAGTCAAGTGGTTGGTCTTGAGGATACGAGCGAGTGGGTTGGAAGCAAATATCTTCTATAGAGAGAAGAAGATTCTAGTTAGACTTTGTATTTGACTTATTTTAGTTTATTTTTGGGGTTTCATTTTTTTAAAAATAAATTTGACTCTCACTATTTTCTCGAATCTTTCATACTCCTCAAGTGAGAAAATAGAAATCTCCATGATTAGGATTTCAAGTGGATACTGTGGTCCTATCGATTGGTACATCTCCTTACCTGATAGTTATTGGTGATGAATCAATCAATGAGTGGATAATTCTTGTCCAATGCTTCTCAAGTAAATTACAGTGATCATCGATCTCTAAGTCTTAAAGCCTCACCTAATATTTATTGGCCTCATTCCTAAGTTAAGTCAAACTCAGCATTTTTACGAAAGTGAAGTCATCATTAGGATCCTCACCTGATAGTTATTGGGCCCAATCCTATCTCCACCCTGCATTATCTTATGCTAATAGAGTGGTTGCATCTTTTTGATGCAATTAAACCATTGTATCCACTTGAAAATAATCAACACCAGGAAGGGCCCTCACATCTACAATGGTGAAAGATCACTCGACTTAATATCTATCAGGAGATTTAATTTAGGTCTTCTTTAGGTTTTAATTATTTATTTACATCATATGTAAATTCATAATCATATTGGATCTACTTGAGAGATCCTATCTTGGTTCATCAAGACTAGACTTATGGTGCAATACAAATGTGGTGAACTCAACACTAAGTATCCCAAAAAAAATTTGATCAACCAAATTAGCCAGATAAGTGAAGATTCGTGGGAGGCTCCCCATGCAAAAACAACGGTCCTAATTAAGTAACCACCTTTCGAAGCACTTGTCTTAGACACCAATAGGTCAACCTATCCAAATAGGGCTTGGCTTTTGGTTCTCCACCATAGATTGTGAGATTACAACCAACTAAAGTGTATTCATGATACAACCCTACACCAAGGGTCATAGGGATTCATTGTGATCACTACCTGTATCAATAAAAAATACAACATGATTATCTCATAATCAAAATAAAATCAAATTTTATTAAATCATTTTTTTTTTAAAAGATATTTTTTAATTAAGAGTCTCATCATTTATCATCCTAGGATAACCATTCAACATAACTTGCGTTATGCCAGGGCAACCTTATATCAGGATGATCTTTGACTAATCCGAAGCTGATCAATTAGATCTCTAATTTTGATTAATAGTTTCATCTCTTATCATCCTAGGATAACCTTTCAACATAACTTGCATTATGTCAGAGCAACCTTATGTCAGGATGATCTTTGACTAATCCAAAGCTTATCAATTAGATCTCTAATTTTGATTAAATTTTTTGATGTAAAATTTTAAATCTAATCTAAATTTTAGATTTAAGCATAAAAATTAGAATTAATTTAAAACAAAAAATTAGATCTAATCTAAAGTTTAGTTTTAATTGAAAGCAAAAATTTTGGATCTAATCTAAATTTCAAATCTAATTGAAAGCAGAAATTTCAGATCTAATTGAAAGTATAATTTCAGATCTAGTCTAAATTTGAAAGCATAAATTTCAGATCTAATCTGAATTTTAGATCTAATCTTGATCTTAAGAGCATGATACTAAACCTGACTCTGATACCAGTTGAAGAAAAAAATATGAGTATGCATACAAGATCAACAAAAATTTTAAAATAGCAGAAGAGATCTAATCTAGTATTCATCTTTGAGATCACATCTCATAAGGCCAAATTTATCATGTCTTTAAGATCAAAAATATAAAAATAAATCAAACATGAAAATCAAATCTTCATCTTAGTGTGGGTAGATCTTCACCATGGTTTGATGATCGTAGATATCTTCTTTTTAAATTTTTTGAAGAGCTACACATGCGTCCAGCCTCTACAAATATCCATGAAAATGATCTAGGATGCTTCTCTTGATCTTGATCTTTCTTTTTAAAAAAAAATCAGCATGCAACTTTGAATCTGTGGGAGAAAGAAAGAACACCTTTCTCTCTTGCCGAGAGGTGGAACACCCAACCCTTGGGCATGTGGAAGAAGGTGGATGCCCAAGTCCTTTGGGCATGGGGCATGAGGGAGAGAGAGAGGGTGTAGGCTTTAGTTCTCTAGGTTAGGATTTTGAGATCTCATCTCAAGGGATTTTTATAGAACCAAAAGGACTCCTAAAAGATTTCAGACTATGACTCATTCAATGTCTTAACCCAGAAGGACTCTGATTCCCAGCCAAACTTGGCTTGCTCATTAGTTTAATGCTTCCCCTCCCCCTTTTCTCATGCATAAAATTAGATGGGGCATGCGCCCCATCTCTCCTCTCCTTTCTTCATACGCAAGACAAGGGTGCGCCAACTATTGGCACCCATTGAACCTTGTCCACATGGGGTGTGAGCCCCTTTATTCCATGCACAAAAAATCCGATGAAGACCCAACTCTTGGCACACCTCATGCATGCCTTTAACTTAGTCCAATTCCCATCCAATGAAGATTCCAAGTCTCAAGAGAAATTTGGTTTAATTATGTGCTAGCATGGTATTCCTAAACCCGATAGGATTTTATAAATCCTAACTCAATTGGAACTACATGAGCCCAATTGTAGAATCTTAGACCAATTCTCTTTATATGTGATCCTATTTATTTAATTCTATTTGGTAGTAAGATATATTATGATCTCCATCAACAATATCATTGAAACTCCTTTCAATAGATCAAAACACTTATAATTTAGCTAATTAAGAATTATTAATCATCTAAATAATTCTCATTAGTCTTCCTATCGATCACTGACACCAAGAAGTATGTAGTGGCAATCTAATAGAATTAAATAGATGACCTCTAGGTATAGTTATTATGTGATTCGATTCTTCTATTGTGAGTCCCGACATGATGAAGGTTATGGATAACTCATCAATCTCTCATCTGTCACATATATGATTCAATCGACTTGAGTTTATTTATGAAACTCTATTAAAACTTCTTTTCATCATTCACAATACCATGGCCATGATCTTTAGAACTCAATCTCATGATCCACATAAGATTTCTCCTTATCTACCAAGATTGATAGATCTCATCTAGGTACACATTCTATTCCTATAATAAATCTATTACAGTCAATATACACCGTAAGATTTCGAATGGCTAAAAAATCAAGTGATAGTATAGTCAAACTACAGCAACCTCATTATGAATTATCGAGGTATCGTAGGTCATAAAACTACTCATACCACTACAACATTGAGTAAGTTACTGATGAGTAGGTAGATATCTAAGTGACTACTCGTGTTGGTCACGCTCGATATCCTTATTCTCTAATAACCATCTGTACTCTCGCATCAGTGTCTCCATACTGTAAACTCGAGACTCATCTATCTTAAAGAAAAATAATCCATGCATCAATCTGTCTGGATCAATCATCGTCCCTATGATAATCCACTAATTGGGAGTAATTTATGAATTAACCATTAATGATATAAGCCTCAAATTCTCAATCCTTGAGAATATTTATCTTGATCTTATTAATTCATTGGATAATTCATAGACACATTATATAATATGAATGAAAAGATAACTTAATTTTATTTCATTAATAAGTTAAAATTATAAATTATGCCCTTAAAAAGTTTTACATGTCTCAGCCTAATTGGCTTTTAGGGCATACATCTAACATATTTTGTATCATACTACATGGATTGTGTACCTAATCATAAATTACAAAAATAATGTATTAGACTTATGTTTCACATGAACAAATAATTTCTATTCGCATAAGCAGGAGTTAAATCTGATATAATCTTTGAACCATGATGCAAACGAAGCCTCAAACTATGCATCTATCTAAGCATCACTAAGACATCTAGGTATGGAAGCATGCACATACTATACAAACATACTAAAATACCATGTTGTATTAGTTTTGTTGGATTCATTGATTGAGTATATAGTGAAGAAAAAATTGATAGTTCTATGCATGCAATTTTAAAATTTTTAAAAAAATTAAGTTAGATTAAACTATTTAATTTATATTACATGCATAAGATTATATCTAAACTACTAAATAAGGATCTATGACACGAGTTTACATGCAATTAACATCTGAAAGAAAAAAAAATCTGCATTGATTACATCGATGCTCTAGATCAGTTCTAACCGTTAGATCTGATCAGATGAGTTTAGAACTCATTACCTTTGCATGGATTGCTGATCTCTAAAAATTGAATCTATGGATTTGAGGTCCTTCTTAGTTGCTCGCAGCCACACAAGATGCCCGGCCTCTACGGATCGTCCACTCGAAGTTCCAATGCTATTCGGTCCCTCCAAGAGTGCTAGCTCGCACAGGAATCAACTTGATGGCCGATCTCAATCCTTCTTCAATTCTCTCAGACACCTTTGAGACAGAATAAAGATCTAAGAGGATATGAGGTGGAAGATGCAAAAATAAAAGGAAACATTTTTCTCTCCTTTTTTCTCTCTTTCTAAAACCTAGAGTCAAAACCCTAGGGAACCCACAAGCTCACACCCCAAGAGGAATCAGATATCCTCTTTTTCTATCACACAGAAGGACCCACCCCTCTCTATTCATGCCCCCTTTCTCTAAGAATTTCTTCATGGTGATAAGTGTTTTGTCGCACAAAACACATATCCATTTATGGCGGGCGATCAAGGAGTTGGAAGAGATAAGATAAGGTTTTATCTCAACCATTTTTCAAATTGAATTCAAATCAAATTTGAATTCAATCTTGAACTAACCTTATCCCAACAACTTGGGTGTTAGGGGAGGAGTGACAATCTGATTTTGGCATGCAAATTCTCCACATAAAAGTGGTGAAAACATGAAACATTTCTCAGGTGGGTAAGGGATGTTGCGTGGAGCTTTAAAATTCAAACTGATTTTGAATTTGATCCAAATCAATTTGGTTCTCAACCAAATCAGATTTGGCTTGAGCCAACCTAGCCTAATTAGGTAGCTGAATGGTTCAATTAATTTCTAATCCAGTTAGAAATTAATCAAGCCCAGATCCTGATCAAATCAGGAATCAAATACCTTTAGCAATTAGGTCATCTCATAACCTAATCGGATTTAATCAAATTGAATCCAATTCAATTAGACTTGATCCAAACCTTAATGCTCAATTAAATTAAGCTAATCAATAATCTAATTTTTAATTAATCTTCTATTAATTCACTAATCATTAGTGAATTAATTTATTATAATTTTTGCAAAAGATTAATCATCAATCGAATTGATGATTATATCCTTAAACGATTCTCAATCGTTAATCAGCCATATGATCAGTCAGAAACTTCTTTTGAGTGTGACCCCATAAGTTCGAACCTAAGCTAGTAGCATAAAAATAATTTTTTATATCAATCAAAGTGATCATCTAGCAATGGTACCCGATGTCCAAATAGATCAAATGATTGCTTAGCAACATTCAAGAACCCATTGGCATATGGTTACTGTATAATTCATCTCTTTAATCCTAAATACTCAGGATGACCAAAGGTTTAACTATTAACTCAAAAGAGTCATCCATATTGTATTTTAACTTTTCAAATCTATCTCATGGATTAACCTGACTAAGATTTTACTAAATTAAAATACAGTGATACATTAACTCCAAAAATCTGGAGGGGTTAATCCCATCTTGACTTATACACCAACTCAACAAGTACTTGACTATGTCCAAAAATCTTTCAATACTGAATTAAAAATTTAGATAGTCTGGTACCAAAGCACAATGAGTTGCTTCAAGTCACTGTGATGATCCCAGGTCGAAGGAACACTTATACCTAAATCCTTCGTGAGCTACTCTTGATAGTAGAGTGCTCCGTAGATGGTCATGTTCAAAGAGATGTACTCCTACATCTCACCTACATACCATATCAATATCTTCACACTCTTTGATTAAGAGGATAACCAATCCATATGGCATACAATAACCTATACTTGATAATCATTATACACTTGATAATCGCTATCGTCCTAATAATAGCATATCATTTGATCGCGAATAAGTTTAAGAACTAAATGATATATCCTCCTATATCGATTAAAATAGTCCTAAAGACTTCATCACAATACAGGAGTACAACAACAAGATGTATACAAAGTAATAAAAAAACTAAATAATATTTATTGATTACAACTCATATATAATTTACATTCATGAGCACAACCATCAACAGACTGATAATTGACTTTGAGACATAATTTCTAATAATTTTCACTTAGACTAAAGCCAATCAGTATGATATCATATATCCATCTTTGATTTATGATCTTCGAACTCCTTGACATCGAGGGCTTTAATAAATGGATCAGCCAGATTTTTTTTTTTATCGATCTTCTGAATCTCGATGTCATCTCGATCCACGATCTTTCAGACTAGATGGTAGTGGTGTAGAATATGCTTGATGTACTGATAGAACTTTGATTCCTTCGCTTGAGCAATGGTGCCAGTGCTGTCACAGTACAATAAGATAGGGCCATCGATGGAGGTTGCCATTTCAAGTTCATCGATGAACTTCTGCAATCACATAGCTTTCTTCGCAGCATCGAATGCTGCAATATATTCTGCCTCACAAATAAAGTCAGCTATGGTGTGCTACTTGAAACTTTTTTAGCAAATAATACCACCATTCAAGATAAATATATATCTTGATACACTCTTACTATTGTCATGATCTTACTAAAAATTAGAGTTGTAAATCTCATATATTTTAAGTCAGATTCTCCATAAATGAGCCATTGGTCCTTAATATTTTTCAAATACTTAAAGATGATCTTTATGATCTTTCAGTGGTTCTCATCTGGATCGGATTGGTATATGCTCACTACCCCTAATGAGTATGCCACATCCAATTTCATGCATATCATGGCGTACATAATAGATCCCACTACTGAAGCATATAAAATTTTACTCATATGCTCTCTCCTAAAGATTTATCGGACAATCTCTTTTTGAGAAAAAAAATTTATGGCCTATCGGAAGACAGTCTTTCTTAAAATTTTTCATGCTAAATTGCTTCAGCATGATATCTATGTACGTGGATTGGGACAATCCAAGCAATCTCTTTGATCTATCTCTATAGATCTTCATCACAAGGATGTATGATGCTTCTCCCAAATCCTTCATGGAGAATTGAGATGACAGTCAAATCTTTATTTTTTGTAATGTAGGGACGTCATTCTTGATTAAGAGAATGTCATCTATATATAAAATAAGAAATACTACAATAGAATTATTAACCCACTTATATATGCAGGATTCCTCTTCATTCTTAATGAAGTCATATGTTCGGATCACCTTATCAAAATACATGTTCCAACTTCGAGATGTTTGCTTCAGTCCATAAATAAACCTCTGAAGCTTGCATATCTTAGACTCATCTACGGATGTGAAACCTTCAGGTTATATTATATAGACCTCTTCTTCCAGGTCTCTATTTAGGAATGCTCTTTTCACATCCATTTGTCAGATTTCATAGTCGAAGTGTGATGCTATCGCAAGCATGATCCGAATAGACTTGAGTATTGCTACAGAAGAAAATATCTCTTTATAGTCAATACCATAATGCTGACAATAACCCTTGATAATCAGATGAGCTTTATAGGTCTCCACCTTTCCATCTGTGCCCCTCTTTCTTTTGAAGATCCATTTACATCCTATGAATTTTATCCCTTTAGGTGGGTCAACTAATGTCCATACATCGTTGACCTTCATGAACTCCATTTCAGCTTTCATGGCTTCTAGCCATTTTTTAGAATCAGATCTTTGCATAGCATCTATATAGGTAATCGAATCCTCATTATTTTCATCAAGTTTAATAGGATCACCATCCTAGATCCAGAAACCGTAGTATCTGTCTGATTGATACAATACTCTATCGGATCTCCTCAAAGATGGCTCTATAATAGATTTCAGATTTGATCTAATCAAATCTGATTCTATGGATTCATTAGATTGTGTCAGTTCTTCTACCTATCGAACATCATCAAGTTCAACTTTAATGACATTAGTTCCTTCTCTAAGAAACTTCTTTTACAAGAAGACTATCCTATTGCTAATGAACACTTTTTGTTCATCAGTAAGGTAGAAGTAATACCCCTTAGCCTCTTTCGGATATCCTATAAAATTATATTTGTCAGACCTAGATCTGAGCTTATCTGTTTTCAAACGTTTGATATAAGTCGGACATCTTCAAATCCTAAGGTGAGAGAGTACTGGTTATGTCCTGTCCACATCTCATGTAGTATTTTACTTACAGACTTACTCAAAATTTTATTCAATAAATAGAAAGTTGATTTGAGTACATATCCTTAAAAGAAGATTGACAGACTTGCAAAACCCATCATGGACTAAACCATGTCTAACAGAGTTTGATTCCTCATTTTCGAGACACCATTATGTTGTGGTGTCCCAGGAGGGGTCCATAGTGAAAGAATCTCATTCTCTTCTAGATATGTCAAAAATTCATTAGAAAGGTATTCTCCTCTTCAATCAGATCGAAGAGTTTTAATACTCTTTTCAGTTTGTTTCTCTACTTCATTACAGAACTGTTTGAACATTTCAAATGATTTAGACTTATGCATCATTAAGTAGACGTACTCATACCTCAATAAATCATCTGTGACATAATGAAGTAGTAATATCCATCTCTAGCACTTATATTCATAGGTCCACATACATCAGTACGTACTAGACCTAGAACTTCACTGGCTCATTCATCTTTTTCAATAAAAGATGATTTGATCATTTTTTCAAAGAGATAAGACTCACAAGTTGAAAGTGATTCACAATCATTGACTTCGAAGATTTTCTCTTGAGTCAATCTATTTATTCTATTTTTGTTAACATAACCTAGCCTACAGTGCCAAAGATAGATATCAAAGGCATCATCAACTCTAGAGCATTTGCTAGATGTGTATACTACACTAACAGGCTATGATAATATATTTTATTGTTTAATTGCCTATTCATAATAGTAACACCATTCATAATGATATTATAAAAAAAAAATTTTATTGAAATCTTATAACCATTCATAGCCAAAAGGCCAACAAAAATAATATTCAATAAAAATGAAGGACAAAAGTGACATTCACTAAGAACAATTACATTAGACTTAAATACAAGCTTGACAATCTCTAACGCTAGAACTAGAGCTGATCTTCCATCTCCAACATTAAGAAATCTCTCATCTTCTTCAAACCTCCTACTGACCTGCAGACCCTACAATGAATTATATATATTAAAAGAGCTTCTGATATCTAATACCCAGGTAGTAGAATCACAAATAGAAAAATTACAAAGCATTATCATATAATTATCTTGTCCAATAACAGCTTGCTTCTTTCTTTTATTTTGCCTGTTTGGATCTAGGAAAATAATGTACTGAGGATAGTTCCTCTTTCAGTGTCTCTACTTCTTATAGGAGAAGTATTTTGTCTGACTTTAGTTGGACTTGGATTTCTTGGTCTGATTGGACTTGGATGCCCCAATACTTTGCACCTTCTTTTTATTCTTCTTGTTCTTCTTCTCATTCTTAAAGGATCAATGCCTAGAAGATCCTCCCACTACATTCACCAACACCTTATAGAGTTGGTGATCTTTCTCAAAGTTCTGCAGCAACCCCAGCAAGCCATGGTAGTTGATTGCAGGCTTTGTCATTCTATAATGAGTAAAAAATGGGAGGTAGGATTTAGACAAGGAGTTCAAAATCGTATCTTTCTCCAGCTACTCATGTAGGAAAAAGCCGAGCTTGCTCAGACGCTCAATCAATTCGATCATGTACAGCACATGATCAATGACTGATGCTCCTTTCCTCATCTGAGCATTAAAGATAGCACAACTAGTTTTATGCCTCTCAACATCATTGAGAGTGCCAAAGGACTCATTCAATATTTGAAGCATATCCTCTGACTGAGTATTCTCAAACCTATGGCTGAACTCATTATTCAGAGCTGCCAGTATAATACAACGAAGCATGGTTCGGTCATTGAGCCACTTCTAATAAGTATCTCAGATCGTATCATGAGCATTTGGAGCTAGCTCCTCAGATGTCGGATCTGTCAGCATGTATAAGATCCACTCATGCTCCAAGATGATCTTAAGCTTTTGATACCAACTATCGAAATTAGGTTCCATCAATTTATCACTATCTAATAGTGATCGAAACGACAAAGTGGAGGCCATAACTGCAAGAAAGAAAATAAAAAAACTAATTAGTATATGAATTGATTAAGCCTAAAGACATAGACTTTAGTCTAAAGGTTCTTTCACTATTTTATACAAATTGATAGCTCTACCTTCAATTCAAAGAATTATTTTAATTCCTTAGCGGGTAGTAGAATCCGCATAGGCTACATATGGGTCCGAGTGTGGCTCAGCTAACCCCTATGCACCTATAGGTAGATGCTTAACCAATTATTTTTTTAAATAATTTTTAACAACTAATTTTACTCCAAGTTACCTTTCAGTCGACTTTGGCTATCTCTATAAGTTCTGGTTAGGTCCAACCATTAACATGACAGAACTCTGTGCATTTGACAAATAAATGATCAGACCCGAGTATGGCTCGGCCAACCTGACCACCATCAAAAAAATATAGATAAATCATCATATTATGAATGATAATTTCGACAGCCAGATGAGCACCAGATGTGTGGCACCTCCAACGATCATCTAAAGTGTTGGACCCATTCTCACCCAACTTAATAGGAGAATATGATCTAGTTATCACCATAACTATTGTATTTTTAGGGACCTAATAATTTTAGAAAAATTGATTAAATATTTTTATGAAAAAAAAGACTGATCAGCTAATCATAATCTTCCTATTGACTTCACCAAGTTAGATCAAAGAAGACTAGATTCAAATCGATCTAGCCAACAAGTCACAAATCCTCCCACTGACTTGATGCATAAAGAGGACTACAGACCAGTCAAACTAGGGGCCCCTAAATCAGTCATATTGATTTCTTAGCTAGCATGGATCAATCCTTAATTATTAAGTGATCTGATCCAAATATAATTCACCACATTGACCAGGTAAGTGAGATTGATGGGAGAGATATACCATTAACTCGTCATAGACTCAATCTATGCGAGTAGCTCCTAGTTAATGACTATCGATAAAGACTACCAAACTTATCTTAGACACCAACTGATTAATTAGTTTTAGTTCGATCAACTTATAGACTTGGGTTAGACTACTGAGCAAAAGATCAAACACCATTTGGGTCTAATCAAAGATATGGACTCGACCAACTACAACTATTGTATTGGCTCTAAAAAAATTTTGATTTAATCTAATTTAATTTTTGATTAGATTTAATTAATTTCTCTATTTTAGTCCATTTGTTCTTTGATTCTAACCTTAGGTCTAATCCAATTAAGAGGATCTAATCAAACTAACCCATGAACCCATATTTTTTGCAAATATCAATAGATCTTTATTTCATAATTCTAGATCTAAATATTTAACTTAATTCTTAATTAAGTGCATGGATTTTGATTAGATTTTAAAATAATTTTAATTTATAAATAATTTATAATTTTTTCATGCAAAATTTTCTATCAGCATATTGGAGTTGACCCCTTCTATCAAACAGAGAACAATAATTCAGGCCTGCAGAGATTAAGTCGGCTCTTCTAGAAAAGAGTTAGCTCAACCAAACTTTGAGTCGACTAGAATCAAGCCCAAGTCGGCTCGACAGGCACTGAAACTGACTCCAATAGGGGATGAGTCGACTCTACAGGAGTGCTAGAATTCTGTATCATGTACCAGATCAAAAAATTATGCATGAAAACCAAAAAATTAAATCATAAATCACTTCTAGATCCCATCTAAACATATTTATGATTTTAGTTTTTATTTTTTTATGATATTATTAAAATAATTTTAATCATGTAGATTAGATGATTTTACTTTTCTTACAGTTTGTATCGCATACAACAAACCTAGGGTTTTAAGATCTAGGATTTTGTAGAAAAGTAACTTTTTCATCCTTTCATGGTTCATCTTCACAAATAAACAATACCCCTACATGCCATAAGAGATTTTTATGGAATGAGAGAAGAGGATCATTAAATCCTACTTTCTCTTATAATCGGACGGCCACAAAAGTTCAATCCGATTACTATGCTTCTAGGCATCTAATCTAATCATATAATATATAAAAAAATTTAGATCTAATCTAAATCATACCAGATCTAATCAAAATTAGATCATAAGCATCTCATGCTATGATTAAAATCAGATTTAAATGCATCTAAAATCATGTCATATCGAATCTGGCTCTGATACCATTTGAAAAAAAAAATCGATAGTTTTATGTATGCAATTTTAAAATTTTCAGCAAAATTAGGTTAGATTAAACTATTTAATCTATATTACATGCATAAGATCATATCTAAACTATCAAATAAGGATCTATGATATAAGTTTATATGCAATTAAAATCTAAAAGAAAAAAAAAATTGCATCGATCAAATCGATGCCCTAGATCAGATCTAATCATTAGATCTGATCAGATGAATTCAAAACTCATTACCTTCGCATGGGTTGCTGATCTCCATAACAAAATCTATGGATCTAAGGTCTTTCCTAATTGCTCACATCCGTACATAATGTCTGATCTCTACAGTTCGTCCACTCGAAGTTCTGATGCTGATCGGTCTCTCCAGGAGTGCTAGCTCACATAGGAATCAACTTGACAATCGATCTCGATCCTTCTTCGATTCTCTCAAACACCTCTGAGATAGAATAAGGATCTAAGAGGATATGGGGTAGAAGATGGAAAAATAGAAGGAAACACTTTTCTCTCCTTTTTCCTCTCTTCCCAAAACCTAAAGTCGAAACCCTAGGGAACCCACAAGCTCACACCCTAAGAAGAATTAGATATCCTCTTTTTCTGTCGCACAGAAGGACTTGCCCCTCTCTGTTCATGCCCCCTTTCTCTGAGAATTTTCTCACGATGATAAGTGCTTTGTTGCACAAAACACATCCATTTATGGTGGGCGATCAAGGAGTTGGAAGAGATAAGATAAGGTTTTATCTTAACCATTTTTCAAATTGAATTCAAATCAAATTTGAATTTAATCTTGAACCAACCTTATCCCAACAACTTAGGCATTAGGGGAGGAGTGACAATCTGATTTTGGCATGTACATTCTCCACAGAAAAATGGAGAAAATGTGAAACATTTCTCGGGTGGGTAAGGGATGTCGCATGGGGCTTTAAAATTCAAACTAGTTTTGAATTTGATCCAAATCAATTTGGTTCTCAACCAAATCAGATTTGGCTTTAGCCAACCTAAACTAATTAGGTAGCTAACCAACTTAATTAATTTCTAATCTAATTAAAAATTAATCAAGCTCAGATCCTGAACAAATCAAGAATCAAACACCCTTAGCGATTAGGTCATCTCATAACCTAATTGGATCAAATCAAATTGAATCTAATTTAATTAGACTTGATCCAAACCTTAATGCTAAATCAAATTAAGCTAATCAATAATCTAATTATTAATTAATTTTCTATTAATTTACTAATCATTAGTAAATTAATTTATTATAATTTTTGTATAAGGTTAATCATCAATCGAATAGATGATTATACCCTTAAACAATTCTCAATTGTTAATCATCCATATGATCAGTCAGAAACTTTCTTTGAGTGTGACATCATAGGTTCAAACCTAAGTTAGTAGCATAAAAATAATTTTTTGTACCAATCAAAGTGACCATATAGCAATGGTACTAGACGTCTGGATAAAGAATGATTGCTAAGCAACATTCAAGAACCCATTGGCATATAATTACCATATAATTTATTTTTTTGATCCTAAATACTCAAGATGACCTACGATTTAACTGTCAACCCTAAAAGAGTCATCCACATTATATTTTAACCTTTCAAATCTATGTCATGGATTATCTTGATCAAGATTTTACTAAATTAAAATACAGTGATGCATTAACTTCTGAAATTTGGAGGGGTCAATCCCATCCTGACTCACACACTGACTCAATAAGTACTTGACTGTATCCAAAAATCTTTTAATACTGAATTAAAAATTCAGATAGTCTAGCATCAAAGCACAATGAGTTGCTTGCAAGTCACTGTAGTGATCTTAGATCGGAGGGATACTTTTACCCACGTCCTTTGCAAGTTACTCTTGACAGCAGAGTACTCCGCAGATGGTCATGTTCAGTAAGATGTACTTCTACATCTCATTTGCATGCCATATCAGTATCTTCACACTTCTTGATTAAGAGATCAAGTAATCCATATGGCCTACAATGACCTAATAATCATTATCGTTCTAATAATAGCATATCATTTGTCGCAAACAGATTTAAGGACTAAACGATATATCCTCCTATATCGATTAAAATAGTCCTAAGGATTTCATTACAACACAGAAGTTTAACAAGAAAATATATACAAAGTGATAAAAAAGCCAAATAATATTTATTAATTATAATTCATATAATTTACATTCATGAGCACAATCATCAATAGATTGATGATTGAATTTGAAACATAATTCCCAACATATAGTTCTATGTGGAGTTAAGGAGGATGTGATACTCACTCAAGATATGGCTTCACTTCATCACAGTTTAACAACACATGCAATGTTGCAACCGTAAGCTCTGCATTAGTTAAATATCAAGTTCTACACTGACCAGATGGACGGCCAAACTAACTGAATATTGAAAGAGTTGGTTGGTGCCTTATTTCATACTCTTCCTTATCATCATTTCAATTAGCTCCAATACCCATAGCATGTACGTGAGGCTCAAAATAATACGAACAGAAGTAAGACATCTCCCATGCTAAGTATGCCTCACATATAGAGCCTTCAATGCAAGCTTTATTCTTAACCATTTTTTTTAAGTTATTAAGAAACCTAGGAACATAGCATTGTATGTTAGCACCTAAGACTTGTTAGAAAATATGCCTTGAGATTCGATCCATAAAAAGCTTAGAACAAGATCCAAGATGACGAACGAAGGCCAACGAGCCCAAGATCAGTCCAAACGGAGTCCAGATGGCGAAGATACGCATGAGAAAAATCCGAAGCAAGTGGCATAGCCCACAAGATGGTGGAGGTCCGCTGTGGGCCGACGAAGGCTGCAGTAGAGTGAGTGTGCATGGTGGCATGCGGGCCGATCGCGAGCGTGTGGCTGAGCTCACGGATGTGCGGCAGTGCATACGGGTGCGGCCTAGGCCCAGGCAGGCACGTGCAGGCGCGGCCAGTGTGGTTCTCTCACGTGGCCCATGTGTGGTGTGCAAACCAGTGGTCTTGGGGATCCACATGGACCGAGCACCCATTTTCCATGCGGTTCTCATAGTCCATAGTCGGCCAAAGTGGTTTCACAAGTGTTTCCTAAGTCTTTTGTGCTATCGGACGGTGGCGGTTAATCTTGTGCTTGAAGAGAAGTATGGTGGTTTCGTACATATATTTTTTAAAATTTTATAGTGAAACATACAAAGATTAAATAATTTAATCTATAATGCATGTATAGATCAAATCTAAAACTACCTCCTAGAATCTATGATATGAATAATATGCATGTATATAAATCTGAAATCTAAAATTCGGCAAACATAGATCTTATCTATATTATATTTAGATCATATCTAAAATATGAATTGAGTTCAAAACTCAATACCTAAACATGGATAGCAAATCAACATAACCAAAATCTATGATAGTTGGTTCTTCATGATGCTCAGCAGCTGCACATGCGTCCGGCCTCTATGGGTATCCACATGAAGCCCTTGTGCTGATTGGTATCCTCGAGAGTGCTAGCTTGCGAAGATACCTTTTGTTGGCTGATCTAAGAGGAACATGAAGAAGATGAAAAATAAAGAGACCCTCTCTTTTTTTTTCTGGATCCACGTGTCAGATCTTTATGATAGAGATCAAGAGAAGAACCCTTTCTTCCCAATTCTCTCATGCACAAGAGAGAACCTTTGTCTCTTCCTTTCATACCTTTAAGAAATTTTTTTTTCCTAATTTTTTATGATAAAAATCAGATCTAATCTGATTTCTCATGTTAAAAATAATATAAATTTTTATACCCCAAAAAAATCAAAAAGAAAGATCGAAGAGAAGAATCATTCTTCTTTTTTCTTCTCCCTTTTTCTCCTTAATCTAGAGCCCTAGGAAGCCCCAAACACCCAACCAGATTTTTTTGATATTTTTTCTCTAAATTTTTATGGATCTGATTTTTATATTAGAAAAAAAAAAATCTGAGAGAAGAATTCCTTCTTCTCTAAGGCAGCATATAAGAAAAAAGATCTTTCTTCTACCTTCTCTTCCTCTCGTTGGGAAGAACATTTTTTCTCCAATTTTCTACTGTAAAACCAGCAAGAGGGCCTCTCTTTAATGCCTTGGAACTAGCAGCAAATTCTCACAAAAATCCATTCAAAAGGGGTTGGAGAAGAGGCTTGGGCGTGTGGGATTTGGGGCGTCCAACTCTTGGACGCCCCCTCCTTCTTTTTAGACAACAACAAGAGGAGGGGTGCCATCTTGTATAGAAGAAACATGAGGGGGTGTGGCTCCTTTTGTTGGGGCATGGATTCTCACAGTGAAAAGATGGGAGGTGTGAGATATCTTAAGCACATGGGGTTTATAAGAGTTGGTTTAAGTCCTAATCCAAATAGGACTCTTGATTCTTGGTCCAACTCTAACTAATTCTTGAACCCAATTCTAACTAACTTAAGAATTAGTTATAACAAACTAACTAATTAGGTCCTAGCCCAATTAGAAAATCAATTAGACCCTAATCCAATTAGAGAATTAGTTAGATTAAACCCCATCAATCCAGGGATTTATTCTTCTCATCTTATTGGATATCAAGAAAGCTTTTAATAATAGGGCTTGATCCAATCAAGCTTATAATCTATTGGATTTGATCTAATCAAATCTAAATCAAATTAAATTGAACTCTATTCAACTCAAAATTTAATTTTCATCTCTTAGATCAATTGGAACAAGCCCTGTTATCCATTAGGGCTGGATCCAATCAATCCAAAGCAAACTTAATTGAATCCAATTCAATTAGATTTGATCCAACCTCCATTGCTCAATCAAATTAAGTCAATTAATAATTAAATTATTAATTAATTATTTTTTTAATTTATCAATCATTAGTAAATAATTTATTGCAACCTTTGCATAGGGTTAATCATCAATCACATTGATAATTAGATCCTTTAACGATTCATAATCATCGATCAGCCATTTGATCAGATAGATACTTCTTTGTGTGTGACCCCATAGATTTGAATCTAAGTCAGTAGCATAAAAATAATTTCTGTACCAATCGATGTAACCATTTAGCAATGGGATCCGACATCCGGATAGATCGAATGTATGCTTAGTAACACTCAAGAACCTATATGGATATAGTTATCGTATAATTCATCCCTTTGACTCTCGATGCTCAAAGATGACTTAGGGTTAAACTGTCAACCCTAAATGAGTGGTCCACATTATGTCTCAACCTCAAATTCTTATGACTCCTCATTAGGACTGCTTTGGTCAGAGTTTTGCTGAATTGACACATAGTGATACATCGTCTCCAATTTTACTTGGAGCGATCAATCTCATCTTGACTCACACTCAGACTTTATAAGTACTTGACTGTACCCAAAAATCTTCCATCATTAAATTAAAAATTTGAATAGTCCGACATCAAAGTATAGTAAATTGCTTGTAAGTTATCGAGGCAGCCTCAAGTCAGGAGGACACTTATACCCATATCCCATCAAAGCAATCCTTGACAGCAAAGTACTTCAGAGTTGGTCACACTCAATGAAATGTACTTCTATATTTCACTTGAATGCAATATCCGTGTCACCACACGCCTTAGTTAAGAGGACAATCAACTAATATGATACACAATGACTTACACTTGATACAATTATCATCCTTGTAACAATTATATCATTTGATTGCGAGTAGAAGTTAAGAACTACATGATAAATCCTCCTTTATCATTTTGAAAGTAGCTCTAAGGACTTCATCATAATACATAAGTTTTTTTTAGGAAGATGTATTCCTTATGATGATCTGCCAAATAACATTTATCTATTTATTATTCATACACATGTATGAAGCACAATCATGTACAATCTAGATGATTGACTTTGGAACATATTTTTCAATAACTCTCACTTGGACTAAAGGCAATCGATCGATATCAAATACCCATCTTTCATTTATGATCATCGAACTCCTTAGATCTGATTGCTCTGGTCAATGGGTCGGCCAAGTTCTCCTTTCAATTGATCTTTCTAAGGTTGACTTTACCTTAATCTTTTCAGACAAGGTAATTGCAATGCAAAAAATATTTGGCTCTCAGATAGAATATCAGTTCTTCAGCTTGAGCTATAGCTCTAGTATTGCTATCAATACAAAAGGATTGGACCATCAATGAAGGGTGCCACTCCAAGCTTGCTAATGAACTTCCATAACCAAATAACTTTTTTACCAGTATCAAATATCATAAAGAACTCTGTATCACAAATAAAACTGGTAACTAAATACTGCATGAAACCTTTCCTGCATGTCGCTCCTCCTTTTAGGGTAAAAATATAACCTGACACAACTTTATCATTTCGATCTGACTAGAAACTGAAATCTATATTCTATAAGTTTCAAGTCAGATTCTCCATAAATGAGCTACTTGTCTTTAGTATTTCACAAATACTTAAGGATGGTTCTCATAACCTTCCAAACTTTTATGGAGAATAGAGATGACAACCAAACTTTTATTCTCTGTAATGTAGGGATGTCATTTCCAATTAAGAGAATTTTATCCCAAACAACACAAAGAATACTATTACAGAACTATTAGCCCATCTATGCATACCAGATTTTACTTCATTCTCAATGAAACCATACATTCAAAATATATGTTCTAACTCCAGGAAGCTTGATTCAATCTGAATGGACTTGAGGATTGCCTAAAGAAAAAATATCTTGTCATAGTCAACACTATAACTTTGATGAAATTCTTTGGCAATTAGATAGAATTAATATGTCTCCACCTTTCTGTCTGTGCCTCTTATCCATCTAAAATTCACTTACACCCTATGGGTCTTACTCCTTCAGGTGAATCAATGAATGTCCATACATCATCGATCTTCATAGATTTCATTTCAGATTTAATGACTCAAAGCCACTTCTCAAAGTTAGATCTCTGTATAGCATCCGTATGGGAGATCAAATTCTTATTCCAAATCTAGAAACCGAAGTATCTATTTGGCTGACACGATACTCTACCATATCTGCCCAAGGATGCTTTTACATTAGGCTCTGGATTTGATCTAATCAACTTCGGTTCTATTGGTTCTTGTGTTAGTGTTGGTTCCTCTCCCTATCAAGCTTCACCAAGCTTGTTCTTAATGGTATCAGTTCCTTCACCAAAAAACTTATTTTGTAAAAAAAATGCCTTAAGATTCACAAACATCTTACGTCCATTAGGAAGGTAGAAGGAATATCTCTAATTTCTTTGGGATATCCTAAAATAATATTTATCAGACTAAAATTCAAGCTAGTCAATTTGTAAACATTTCACATAAGCTCGACATCCCAAATTTTAAGATAAGAGAGCATCGAATTATCTAAATCTATATCTCATATGAAGATTTGGTGACCGATTTGATCGGAATGTTCTTGAGCACATATCAAGTAGTCTCTAAAATATAACCTCAGACAGACTAGCAAACACCACAGTAGACTGAACCATATCCAACAATGTTCGATTCCTCCTTTCAGACACTCTTTTAAACAATGATGTCCCAGGAGAGGTTCACTGAGAGAGAATCCAATTCTCTTTAAGACATATCAAAAAATTTACTGCAAAAGTATCTATTTCATCAGTCTAACCGATGAATTCTAATACTCTTTGCAGTTTATTTTTCTACCTCATTACTAAATCATTTGAATATTTCAACTGATTCGGACTTGTGCTTCATAAGCAAGATGACCCATGCTAAAAAAGATCATCAAAGATTTTAATGAAGTAGTAAGCCCTCTTTTGGTATTTATGTTCATGAGTGTAAATACATCAATACATACCAAATTCAGAACATTACTGGCTCATTCACCCTTTTCAATAAAAGGTGACTAAGTCAATTATGCTAAAGATAAGTTTTAGTAATATTATCTAATCTAAGGTTCTAGTTAGATGTGTACATTACACTAATAGACTGTGGTACTGAGTTTATACCATTTTAAATTATTCACTCATTATTGTAGTATCATTCATAATGATATCACAATAATCATTCTTATTGACACCATCAATAAGATTGAACGGTAGTGACAATCACTTAAAATAACATCTTCAGGATTAAAAACAAGCTCAATGATTTCTCATGTTAAGACTGGAATAGAGTTCCATCTCTTACATTCAGGAGTCTCTTGTCATTTTCAAACTTTCTACTATCCTGAAGTCTTTTGCAACTATTTGCAAATATGACTTATACTGTCGGTATCCTATATCCAAGTTTTAGTATTACTATTAGAAAAATTTCAAGGAGTTATCAAATAACTATCTTGACTGACAATCATTTGCTAATTTTTCTTTTAGGTCTGTTTGGGTTAGCCTTAGACTTCTTGATCAATTCAGCTCAAAAACTATATTTAACTTCTGATACTGGCTATTGATGTTAGGTCTGATAATGTTGTCACTGTTTAACAGTAAATAGAGTGATAATTTTCTAATCATTTTTGAAAAAAAATAATTGACCTATTAGTATATGAACTATTTTAAGGTTAAAGATTTAGACTTTAGCCTAAAGGTTATTCCATTATTTTATACAAATTGGTAGCCTCTACTCTTAATTTGAGAAATTACTTCAATTTCTTAGCGGGTACCAGAATCCACACAGACTGCATTCAGACCTTAGGGTGGCTCGACCAACTCTAGTACATCTATGGGTAGGTTCTTAACAAATTATTTCTCCAAATAATTTCTAGCAATCAGATTTTACCCCAGATATCTTTTCAACAGGCATGTGGTGCCTCCACTGAAAAACTTGATTAGGTCCAACCACTAACATGACTACATCAAGAGTATCCAGCAAATGAATGCTCAGGCCCGAGTGTGGCTCGGCAAACCTGATCATTGATCTGAAGGAGATAGCAAGATGGTCATATGATGAATGATAATTCTAATATCCAATAGACACCAGGCGTGTGGTGCCTCCAATACCTATTTAGAATATTGAATATATTATCATGCACCTTAATGAAAGGCTATGATCTAGTTATCTCTATAACTAGCTCATTTTATGGACCTAATAATTTAAAAAATTTGAATAATATATTTTAGAAGTAATCAGTCGATCTGTAAGTTATAAATCCTCCCACTGACTTTACCAAGTTATGTAAAGGACTAGAGACTAGCTAGTCCAATCGATAAATCGTAAATCCTCTCACTAACTTCATCAAGTCATGAAAAAGACTAAGACAAGCCGATCCAGGGCACCTAAATTAGTCATACTAATTAATCTTAATGATATGGGTCAACTCGAATCACTTAGTGATGTAATCAGCCCAATGACTCGGGCTCAAACCACTGAGCCTCAATCAGGGTCCATTTGGTTTAATCAAAGATATAGAGTATCCTTGACCTAATCTAAATCAACTATTGATTAGATTTGATCAACTAGTCTTTCTAGTCCATTAAATTTTTATTCTAACCTTAGGTCTAACCCAATTAAAAGGATCTGATTTGAGCTAACCTATGCACCATAATTTATGCAATGTCATTAGATCTTTAATCACAATTCTAGATCTAAAATATATTTTTTTATTTTAAATTAAGTATAGCATTAATATGAATTAAGATTATTAATTAAAATCATTTTAATTTTATAAAATAATTTTATATTATTTTTTTGTAAAATTTTTTATTCTAAAAACTACGTCAGCTCATTCCTGAACTGAGTCGGCTTACTTCAGTGGGTTAACTAAGTCTGATACTTGATCGACTAACTAATTATGAATAGTAACCATCGCTGTTCGACCTGAGACAACTTGATCAGGTCAATCAGCACTGAGTCAAGTAAACTAAGAGACTGGTTTGACTCAATTCAAAACTGAGTCGGCTCAGTTGGTGTGCCAATAGGTGTCATATAGTTTCAAATCTAAAAATTCTCGTATAAATTAAAATAAAATCAATCGTAACAAACTTTTAGATTATATTTACATATTTTATGATTCTAAATTTTATTTTTTATAATTAAAATAATTTTAATCATACAGATTAGATGTTCTACTTTTCATACAACTCAAGTTTTGTATCACATACAATAAATCCTAGGATTTCAATATCTAAGCTTGTGCAGAAAAATAAGTTCTTTCTCTCACTTTCTTCTTCATGGGAATAAATCACATGGCACCCTACACATCATAAGAGTACCCTATCGAATAAGAAGAAAGAGCCTTTAAACCCTTCTTGCTCCTATGATCGGATGGTCTGGTGATCAATCCAATCTAAGTACTTGCTAATTGAATCATCTAATCTACTCACATGTCATATATGCAATAATTTAGATCTAATCTAAGTTACATCAAATCTAATTTTTACATTAGATCATAACCTAAAATTAGATCATAATACATTCAATATATTACTAAATCTAGATTCCAACCCTACATGCATATATGTTCATGTCATAAAGAACCTTCGCTTTGATACCATTTGAAGGGAAGCGTGATGGTTTCATGCATGCATTTTTAAAATTTTACAATGGCACATACATAGATTAAATAATTTAATCTACAATTCAGGCATAGATCAAATCTAAAACTACCTCTCAGAATCTATGACATGAACAATATGCATATATATAAATCTAAAATCTAAAATTCAGCAAAATAAATCTTATCTATATTATATGTAGATCTTATTTAAAATATGAATTGAGTTCAAAATTCGATATCTGAGCATGGGTAGTAGATCACTGCATCCAAAATTTATGGTAGTTGGTTCTTCATGATGCTCAGCAGCCGCACACACATCCAGTCTCTATAGATATCGACACAAAGCCTTTATGCTGATCGGTATCTTCGGGAGAGCTAGCTCACGAAAGTACTTTTTGTTGGCTGATCTAAAAAGAACATGAAGAAGATGAAGAACAAGGAGATCCTCTCTTTTTCTTTCTGGATCCACGCATCAGATCTCTATGATAGAGATCAAGAGAAGAACCCTTTCTTCTCAATTCTTTCACGCACAAGAGAGAGCCTTTCTCTCTTCCTTTCATGCCTTTAAGAAGAAATTTTTTTCTCTTATTTTCTCTGATAAAAATTAGATCTAATCTGAATTTTTATACTAAAAATAATATAAATTTTTATGTCCTAGAAAAATCAAAAAGAAAGACCTAAGAGAAGAACCGTTCTTCTCTTTTCTTCTCCCTTTTACTCTTTGATCTAGAGCTCTAGAAAGTCCTAAACACCCAATCAATTTTTTTTAATATTTTTTTCTAAATTTTCATGTTAAAAATTAGATTCAATCTAATTTTTATACTAGAAAAGAATAAAAAAAAATCTAAAAGAAAAACTCCTTCTTCTCTAAGGGTGCGCATAAGAAAGAAGACCTTTCATCTTCCTTCTCTTCCTTTCGTTGGGAAGAATCTTTCTTCTCTAATTTTCTATTGTAAAACCAGCAAGAGGATCTCTTTTTGATGCCTTGGAACTAGCTGCAAACTCTCATAAAAATCCCTTCAAAGGGGTTGGAGAAGAGGCTTGGGCATGTGGGATTTGAGGCGTCCAACTCTTGGATGCCCCCTCTTTTTTAGGTGACAACAAGAGGGGGGACACCATCTTACACAGAAGTAACAAGAGGGGGCATGGCTCCTTTTGTTCGGGCATAAATTCTAATGATGAAAAGATGGGAGGCATGAGATATCTTAAGCACATGGGGTTTATAAGAGTTGGTTAAGTCCTAGTCCAAATAGGACTTTGATTCTTGGCCCAACTCTAACTAATTCTTAAATCCAATTCTAACTAACTTAAGAATTAGTTATAACAAACTAACTAATTAGATCTTAGCCCAATTAAAAAATCAATTAGGCCCCAATCCAATTAGAGAATTAGTTAGATTAAACCCCATCAATCCAGGGATTTATTCTTCTCATCTTATTGGATATCAAGAAAGCTTTTGATAATAGGGCTGGATCCAATCAAGCTTATAATCCAAAGAATTTGATCCAATCAAACCTAAATTAAATTAAATTGAATCTTATTCAATGCAAAATTTAATTTTTATCTCTAAAATCAACTGAAACAAGCCCTGTTATCCATTAGGGCTGGATCCAATCAATCCAAAGTAAACTTAATTGAATCCAATTCAATTATATTTGATCCAATCCCCATTGCTCAATCAAATTAAGTTAATTAATAATTAAATTATTAATTAATTATTTTTTTTAATTTACCAACCATTAGTAAATAATTTATTGCAATCTTTGCACAGAGTTAATCATCAATCATATTGATAATTAGACCCTTCAACGATTCATAATCATCAATCAGTCATTTGATCAGACAGGTACTTCTTTGTATATGACCCCATAGATTGAACCTAAGTTGGTAGCATAAGAATAATTTCTATATCAATTGATGTAACCATCTATCAACAGGACCTGACGTCCGAATAGGCCGAATGTATACTCAGCAACACTCAAAAACCTACATGGATATAGTTATTGTATAATTTATCTCTTTGACTCTCAATGCTCAAGGATGATCTAGGGTTAACTGTCAATCCTAGATGAGTGGTCCACATTATGTTTGAACCTCAAAAATCTTATGACTCCTTACTCGGACTACTCTAGCCAGAGTTTTACTGAATTGAAATATAATGATGCATCATCTTCAATTTTATTTGGAGCAATCAATCCCATCTTGACTCGCACTCAGACTTCACAAGTACTTGACTGTATCTAAAAATCTTCCATCATCAAATTAAAAATTTGGATAGTCCGACACCAAAGTATAGTGCCTTGCTTGCAAGTCATCGAGACAACCTCAAGTCAGAGAGACACTTATACCCATATCCCATCAGAGCAACCTTTGACAACAGAATGCTTTGATATTGATCATGCTTAGTGAAATGTACTCCTATATTTTATCCGTATGCCATATCCATGTCACCACACGTCTTGGTTAAGAGGATAACTAACTAATATGACATATAACGACCTATACTCGATACAATTATCATCCTTGTAATAATTGTATCATTTGATCGTGAGTAAGATTTAAGAACTACATGATAAATCCTCCTTTATCATTTTGAAAGTAGCTTTAAGGACTTCATCATAACACATGAGTTCTTTCTAAGAAGATATATTCCTTATGATAAATCTATCAAATAATATTTTTTAATTTATTATTCATATACATGCATAGAGCACAATCATCTACAACCTACATGATTCACTTTAGGACATATTTTCTCATAGTGCTGTGATCTGACGGCTGGAAAGGAGAGCTAGGTGATTTGAGACTTGATGAGCATGATCTAATAGCCAGGAGAGGAGCGATAGTGATCAGACAGACTATGGACATTTAGGGCTTCTGTGGAGAGGGTTTTTAGCCCTTTGTGCTGTTCGACTAGAGGAGAAGTGCTGCAGAGAGAGCTGCAAAGCAGCGACGCAGTAGCAGAGCTGGGAGAGCTCTGTAGAGGTGCTACAGGGGGACTTAGGAACATCTCAGATACACATTGAGAATGCGGTAAAGAGCCATGAGCAGAGGCATCAGTGTGAGGGAGGCTTGTACAGCCATCAGAAGGAGTCTGACAGAGCTCTGAGTGTACACAACAGGCAGAGCAGACGTAGGAAGAGCCTAGTAGAGCATCAGGCAGAGTAGCTGCAGAGAGGCATGATGTAGTGCTTCGCTCCACAGGAAGCATCTGGGGGTGTCGAGGATCCTGATACTGGCAGGCCTGTGAGAGGATCTTTTGAGAGGACTTTTCCCAGAGCTTTTGTAAGGATAGTTTCTAGTTGAGAGAGATGTGTATACAGAGAGTTGATAGTGGATGTTCTTCTCTTGTATTATTTTTTTCTTCTAGTGAAGCTTGCATGCCTCGTGGAGGCAATACTTGGGTTGTTCTATGTATTTGATTATTTCTGTTTTATTTTTTTTTTTTCCACCTGCAATGTGAGCGATATCAAAAGATCCTGTGGTGGTGGTGGTGTCCTGGCTAGACATCTCCAACAAGTGGTATCAAAGTGAGCGATATCATAACAATTGGTATCAGAGCCAAACAGTATCAGGGCACAAGTTGCAGCGATGGTGAGCAAGATTGAAGATGAAGAAGACAGGTGCAATTAAGATGGAGATCAGTCACAGAAGATTAATCACTGCTCTCTTGTGCTTGGAGGAGCCGTCTACATGGAGGATGCTAGCAGGAGCCCAATACGAGGTGGAGCTCCAGATAGAGATTGATTAGGCACAGGATGAGAGACTCAAGAGGATGAGCGATGTCGCGTAGAGGCTACCCTGAGCAGGTCATAGGTTAGAAGGTACTGTGAGGTGCATAGCATATAACAGAAATGAGATTGAGTGGCTTGGCTTGACTCTCATATTTGCCCATCCATGATCATCAGGTGATTACCCTAGGGTATGGGGGCGAAGAGATCCAAAAGCTCTTAAAGTCCGATGGAGGTTAAATATCGAGTTGAAGTGAAAATTGTTAAAAAATTGTTAAAAAATTGTTAAGCTTTTGATACCAACTATCGAAATTGGGTCCCATCAATTTATTACTATCTAATAGTGATCAGAATGACAAAGTGGAGGCCATAACTACAAGAAAAAAATCAAAAAATTAATTAGCATATGAATTGATTAAGCCTAAAGATATAGACTTTAGTCTAAAGGTTCTTCCACTATTTTATACAAATTGATAGCTCTACCTCCAATTCTAGGAATTACTTTAATTTCTTAGCAGGTACTAGAATCCGCATAGGCTGCATATGAGTCTGAGTGTGGCTCAGCCAACCCCTATGCACCTATAGGTAGGTTCTTAACCAATTATTTCTCTAAATAATTTTTAGTAACTAATTTTACTCCAAATTACTTTTCAGTCGACTTTGGCTATCTCTGCAAGTCCTGGTTAGGTCCAACCATTAACATGACAGAACTCTGTGCATTTAACAAATGAATAATCAGGCTCGAGTATGGCTCGACCAACCTGACTACCATCAAAAAAATACAAATGAATCATCATATTATGAATGATAATTTTGACAGCCAGATGAGCACCAGGTGTGTGGCACCTCCAACGATCATCTAAATTGTTGGATCCATTCTCACCCAACTTAATAGGAGGCTATTATCTAGTTATCACCATAACTATTTCATTTTTAAGGATCTAATAATTTTAGAAGATTTGATTAAATATTTTTATGAAAAAAAAGAGACTGATCAGCTAATCATAATCCTCCCACTGACTTCATCAAGTCAGATCAAAGAAGACTAGATTCAAATCGATCTAGCCGACAAGTCACAAATCCTCCCACTAACTTGATGTCATGAAGAGGACTACAGACAAGTCGAACTTGGGGCACCTAAATCAGTCATACTGATTTCTTAGCTAGCATGGATCAATTTCTAATTATTAAGTGATCTGATCAAAATATAATTCACCACATTGGCTAGGTAAGTGAGATTGGTGGAAGAGATATACTATTAACTCGTAATAGACTCAATCTTTGCGAGTAGCTCCCAGTTAATGACTATCGATTAAGACTACCAAACTTATCCTAGACACCAACTGATTAATTAATTTTAATTCGATCAACTTATAGACTTGGGTTAGACTGCTGAGCAAAAGATCAAAGTCTATTTGGGTCTAATCAAAGATATGGACTCAACCAACTACAACTATTGTATTGACTTTAAAAATTTTTTGATTTAATTCAATTTTTGATTAGATTTAATCAATTTTTTTATTTTATTCCTTTTATTTTTTGATTCTAACCTTAGGTCTTATCCTATTAAGAGGATCTGATCAAGCTAACCCATGAACCCATATTTTATGCAAATATCAATAGATCTTTAATTCATAATTCTAGATCTCAATGTTTAACTTAATTCTTAATTAAGTGCATGGGTTTAAATTAGGTTTTGAAATAATTTTAATTTATAAATAATTTATAATTTTTTCATGCAAAATTTTTTGTCAGCATATTGGAGTCGACCCCTTCTGTCAAACAGAGAACAATAATTTGGGCCTGCAGAGATTAAGTCGGCTCTTCTAGAAAAGAGTCAGCTCAACCAAACTTTGAGTCGACTCGAATCAAGCCTGAGTCGGCTCGACAGGCACTGGAGCTGACTCCAATAGGAGACGAGTCGACTCTACAGGCATGCTAGAATTTTGTATCATGTACCAGATCAAAAAATTATGCATGAAAACCAAAAAATTAAATCATAAATCACTTTTAGATCCCATCTAAACATATTTATGATTTTATATTTTTATTTTCTATGATATTATTAAAATAATTTTAATTAAGTAGATTAGATGATTTTACTTTTCTTACAGTTTATATCACATACAACAAATCTAGGGTTTCAAGATCTAGGATTTTGTAGAAAAATAACTTTTTCATCCTTTCACGGTTCATCTTCATAAATTAATAACACCCCTACATGCCATAAGAGATTTTCATGGAATGAGAGGAGAGGATCATTAAATCCTACTTTCTCTTATGACCGAACAGATACAAAAGTTCAAACTGATTACTATGCTACTAGGCATCTAATCTAATTATATAATATATGAGAAAATTTAGATCTAATCTAAATCATACCAGATCTAATCAAAATTAGATCATAAGCATCTCATGCTATGATTAAAATCAGATTTAAATGCATCTAAAATTATGTCATATCGAACCTGGCTCTGATACCATTTGAAAGAAAAATCAATAGTTCTATGTATGTAATTTTTAAATTTTCAGCAAAATTAGGTTAGATTAAACTATTTAATCTATATTACATGCATAAGATTATATCTAAACTATCAAATAAGGATCTATGATATAAGTTTATATACAATTAAAATCTCAAATAAAAAAAAATCTGCATCGATCACATCGATGCCCTAGATTAGATGTAACTGTTAGATCTGATCAGATGAATTCAGAACTCATTACCTTCGTATGGGCTGCTGATTTTCATAATAAAATCTATGGATCTAAGGTCCTTCCTGATTGCTCACAACAGTACATGATGTCTGGCCTCTACGGTTCATCCACTTGAAGTTCTGGTGCTGATCGATCTCTCTAGGAGTGCTAGCTCACATAGGAATCAACTTGACGGCCGATCTCGTTCTTTCTTCGATTCTCTCAAACACCTCTGAGATAGAATAAGGATCTAGGAGGATATGGGGTGGAAGATGGAAAAATATAAGGAAACACTTTTCTCTCCTTTTTCCTCTCTTCCCAAAACCTAAAGTTGAAAACCCTAGGGAACCCACAAGCTCATGCCCTAAGAGGAATCAGATATCCTCTTTTTCTATCGCACAGAAGGACCTGCCCCTCTCTGTTCATGCCCCCTTTCTCTAAGAATTTTCTCATGGTGATAAGTGTTTTGTTGCACAAAACACATCCATTTATGGTGGGCGATCAAGGAGTTGGAAGAGATAAGATAAGGTTTTATCTCAACCATTTTTCAAATTGAATTCAAATCAAATTTGAATTTAATCTTGAACCAACCTTATCCCAACAACTTGGGCATTAGGGGAGGATCGACAATCTGATTTTGGCATGTATATTCTCCACAGAAAAGTGGAGAAAATGTGAAATATTTCTCGGGTAGGAAAGGGATGTCGCATGGAGCTTTAAAATTCAAACTAATTTAAAATTTGATCCAAACCAATTTGGTTCTCAACCAAATCAGATTTGGCTTTAGCCAACCTAAACTAATTAGGTAGCTAACCAACTCAATTAATTCTTAATCTAATTAAAAATTAATCAAACCCAAATCCTGAACAAATCAGGAATCAAACACCCTTAGCGATTAGGTCATCTTATAACCTAATCGGGTTAAACCAAATTGAATCCAATTCAATTAGACTTGATCCAAATCTTAATGCTCAATCAAATTAAGCTAATCAATAATCTAATTACTAATTAACTCTCTATTAATTTATTAATTATTAATAAATTAATTTATTATAATTTTTGTATAAGATTAATCATCAATCAAATTGATGATTATATCCTTAAATAATTCTCAATTATTAATCATCCATATGATCAGTTAAATTTTTTTTTTAAGTGTGATACCATAGGTTTGAACCTAAATTGATAGCACAAAAATAATTTTTTGTACCAATCAAAGTGACTATCTACCAATGGTACCCGATGTTTAGATTGAGAATGATTGCTAAGCAACATTCAAGAACCCATTGGCATATGGTTATCGTATAATTCATTTTTTTGATCCTAAATGCTCAGGATGACCTACGATTTAATTATCAACCCTGAAAGAATTATCCACATTATATTTTAACCTTTCAAATCTATCTCATGGATTATCCTGGTCAAGATTTTACTAAATTAAAATACAATGATGCATTAACTTCTGAAATTTGGAGGGGTCAATCCTATCCTGACTCACACACTGACTCAACAAGTACTTGACTGTATCCAAAAATATTTCAGTACTGAATTAGAAATTCAGATAGTCCAATATCAAAGCATAGTGAGTTGCTTGCAAGTCACTGTAGTGACCTCAGATCGGAGGGATACTTTTACCCACATCCTTTGTAAGCTACTCTTGACAGCAGAGTACTTTGTAGATGGTCATGTTCAGTAAGATGTACTCCTACATCTCATCTGCATACCATATCAATATCTCCACACATCTTGATTAAGAGGACAACCAATCTATATGGCCCACAATGACCTAATAATCATTATCATCCTAATAATAGCATATCATTTGGTCATAAATAGATTTAAGAACTAAACGATATATCCTCCTATATTGATTAAAATAGTCCTAAGGACTTTATTACAGCACAAGAGTTCAACAAGAAGATGTATACAAAGTGACAAAAAAACTAAATAATATTTATTAATTATAATTCATATAATTTATATTCATGAGCACTATCATCAATAGACTGACGACTAACTTTGAAAATAATTCCCAACATATAGTTCTATGTGGGGTTAGGAAGGATGCAATACTCACTCAAGATATGGCTTCACTTCATCACTATTTAACAACACATGTAATGTTGCAACCATAAGCTCTGCATCAGTTAAATATCGAGTTCTACACTGACCAAATGGATGGCCAAACTAACTGAATATTGAAAGAGTTGGTTGGCACTTTATTTCATACTCTTCCCTATCATCATTTCAATTAGCTCCAATACCCATATCATATACGTGAGGCTCAAAATAATATGAATAAAAGTAAGACATCTCCCATGCTAAGTATGCCTCACATATAGAGCCTTTAATGCGACCTTTATTCTTAACCATTTTTTTAAAATTATTAAGAAACCTAAGAACATAGCATTGTATGTTAGCACTTGAGACTTGTTAAAAAATATACCTTGACATTCGATCCACAAAAAGCTTAGAACAAGATTCAAGATAACGAACGAAGTCCAACAAACCCAAGATCAGCCCAAACGAAATCCAGATGGCAAAGATACGCATGAGAGAAGTTCGAAGCAAGTGGCACGGCCCACGAGATGGTGGAGGCTGGCTGCGGGCTGATGAAGGCCGCAGTAGAGTGAGTGTGTGCGGTGGCACACGAGCCGATTGCGAGCCGATTGCAAGCGTGCGGCTAGGTGCACGGACGTGCAGGTGCGCGTGCGGCTGGGTGCACGGACGTGCAGGTGTGCGTGCGGGTGCGGCCTAGGCCCAGGTGGGGACGTGCAAGCACGGCCAGTGTGGTTCTCTCACATGGCCCACATGCGATGCACGGAGCAGTGGTCCATAGGGATCTGCATGGATCGAGCACCCATTTTTCATGCGGTTCACATAGTCCATGATGGGCCAACGTGGTTTCACGGGCGTTTCCTAGGTCTTTTATGCTATCGGACAGTGGCAGTTAATCTTGTGCTTGAAGGAAAGTGTGGTGGTTTCGTACATATATTTTTTAAAATTTTATAGTAGAACATATATAGATTAAATAATTTAATCTATAATGCATATATAGATTAAATCTAAAACTACCTCTGATAATCTATGATATAAACAATATGCATGTATATAAATCTGAAATCTAAAATTCAGCGAACATAAATCTTATCTATATTATATTTAGATCATATCTAAAATATGAATTGAGTTCAAAACTCGATACCTGAGCATGGGTAGCAAATCACTGTATCTAAAATCTATGATAGTTGGTTCTTCATGATACTCAACAGCTGCACATACGTCCGATCTCTATGGGTATCCACATGAAGCCCTTGTGCTGATTGGTATCCTCGAGAGTGCTAGCTCGTGAAGATACCTTTTGTTGGTTAATCTAAGAGGAATATGAAGAAGATGAAGAATGAAGAGATCTTCTCTTTTTCTTCTAGATCCACATGTCAAATCTCTATAATAGAGATCAAGAGAAGAATCCTTTCTTCTCAATTCTCCCATGCACAAGGGAGAACCTTTATCTCTTCTTTTCATGTCTTTAAGAAAAAATTTTTTCTCTGATTTTTTATGATAAAAATTAGATCTAATCTAATTTCTCAAGTTAAAAATAATATGAATTTTCATACCCTAAAAAAATCAAAAAGAAAGATCGAAGCGAAGAACCATTCTTCTTTTTACTTCTTCCTTTTTCTCCTTAATCTAGAGCCCTAGGAAGCCCCAAACATCCAACCAGATTTTTTTAATATTTTTTCTCTAAATTTTTATGTTAAAAATCAGATCTAATCTAATTTTTATATAAAAAAAATTAAAAAAAAATTGAGAGAAGAACTCCTTCTCTAAGGCTGCGCACAAAAAAGAAGACCTTTCTTCTTCCGTCTCTTCCTCTCGTTGGGAAGAACCTTTTTTCTCCATTTTTCTACTGTAAAATCAGCAAGAGGGTCTCTCTTTGATGCCTTGGAATTAGCAATAAATTCTCACAAAAACCCCTTCAAAAGGAGTTAGAGAAGAGGCTTGGGCATGTGGGATTTGGGGTGTCCAACTCTTGGACACCCCCTCCTTCTTCTTAGATGACAACAAGGGGGGGGGGGTGCCATCTTGCATAGAAGAAACAAGAGGGGGCATGGCTCCTTTTGTTGGGGCATAGATTCTCATAGTAAAAATATGGGAGGCATGAGATATCTTAAGCACATGGGATTTATAAGAGTTGGTTTAAGTCCTAGTCCAAATAGGACTCTAGCTTTTTGGTCCAACTCTAATTAATTCTTGGATCCAGTTCTAACTAACTTAGAAATTAGTTATAACAAACTAACTAATTAAGTCCTAGCCCAATTAGAAAATCAATTAGATCCTAATCCAATTAAAAAATTAGTTAGATTAAACCCCATCAATCCAAAGATTTATTCTTCTCATCTTATTGGATATCAGAAAAGCTTTTGATAATAGGACTTGATCCAATCAAGCTTATAATCTAATGGGTTTGACCTAATCAAACCTAAATCAAATTAAATTGAACCCTATACAACTCAAAATTTGATTTTCATCCCTTAAATCAATTGGAACAAACCGTATTATCCATTAGGGATGGATCTAATCAATCCAAAGCAAACCTAATTGAATCTAGTTCAATTAGATTTCATCTAATCTTCATTGCTCAATCAAATTAAGTCAATTAACAATCAAATTGTTAGTTAATTATTTTTCTAATTTATCAACCATTAGTAAATAATTTATTACAACCTTTGCACAGGATTAATCATCAATCACATTCATAATTAGATCCTTTAACGATTTATAATCGTCGATCAACCATTTGATCAGTCTGATACTTCTTTGTGTGTGATCCTATAGGTTCGAATCTAAGTCAGTAGCACAAGAACAATTTTTGTACCAATTAATATAACTATCTATCAATACGATCTAACATCTGGATAGGTCGATTGTATGCTCAGTAACACTCAAGAACCTACATAAATATAGTTACCATATAATTCATCCCTTTGACTCTCGATGCTCAAAGATGACTTAGGGTTAAACTGTCAACCCTAGATGAGTGGTCCACATTATGTCTCAACCTCAAATCCCTATGACTCCTCAGTAGGACTACTTTGGTCAGAGTTTTGCTGAATTGACACATAGTGATGCATTATCTCCAATTTTACTTGGAGCGATCAATCTCATTTTGACTCCCACTCAGACTTCATAAGTACTTGACTGTACCTAAAAATCTTCCATCATCAAATTAAAAATTCAGATAGTCTAACATCAAAGTATAGTAAATTGCTTGCAAGTTATCGAGGCAGCCTCAGGTTAGAGGGATACTTATATCCATATCCCATCGAGCAACCCTTGACAGCAGAGTGCTTCAGAGTTGATCACGCTTGATGAAATATACTTCTATATTTCACCCGTATGCCATACCCATGTCACCACATGTCTTGGTTAAGAGGACAACCAACTAATATGGCACACAATGACCTACACTTGATATAATTATCATCCTTGTAACAATTGTGTCATTTGATTGCGAGTAAGATTTAAGAACTACATGATAAATCTTCCTTTATCATTTTGAAAGTAGCTCTAAGGACTTCATCATAACACATGAGTTCTTTTTAGGAAGATGTATTCCTTATGATGATCTGCCAAATAATATTTATTAATTTATTATTCATATACATGTATGGAGCACAATCATCTACAATCTAGATGATTGATTTTAGGATATATTTTTCAATAACTCTCACTTGGACTAAAGGCAATCGATCGATATCAAATACCCATCTTCTATTTGTGATCATCGAACTCTTTAGATTCGATTGCTCTGGTCAATGGGTCGGCCAAGTTCTCCTTTCAATCGATCTTTCTAAGGTCAACTTTACCTTAATTTTTTAGACAAGATAATTACAATGCAGAAAGTGTTTGGCTCTCAGATAGAATATCAATTCTTCAGCTTGAGCTATAGCTCTAGTACTGCTATCAATACAGAAGGACTGGACCATCAACGAAGGGTGCCACTCCAAGCTCACTAATGAACTTTCATAATCAAATAATTTTTTTACCAGCATCAAATATCATAAAGAACTTCGTATCACAAATAAAACTGACTACTAAATACTGCATGGAACCTTTCCTGTATGTCACTCCTCTTTTTAGGGTAAAAACATAACCTGACACAACTTTGTCATTTCGATCTGACTAAAAATTGAAATCTATATTCCACAAGTTTTAAGTCAGATTCTCCATAAATGAGCTACTTATCCTTAGTATTTCACAAATACTTAAGGATGATTCTCATAATCTTCCAAACTTTTATGGAGAACAGAGATGACAACCAAGCTTTTATTTCCTGTAATGTAGGGATATCATTTTTTATTAAAAAAATTTTATCCCAACCAACACAAAGAATACTATTACAGAACTATTAGCCCATTTATGCATATAGGATTTTGCTTCATTCTTAATGAAGCCATATATTCAAAATATATGTTCGAACTCCAGGAAGCTTGATTCAATTTGAATGGACTTGAGGATTGCCAAAAGCAAAAATATCTTATCATAGTTAACACTATAATTTTGATGAAATTCTTTGGCAACCAGATAGAATTAGTATATCTCCACCTTTTCGTCTATGCCTCTTATCCATCTAAAATTCACTTACACCCTATGGGTCTTACTCCTTCAGGTGAATCAATGAATGTCCATACATCATCAATCTTCATAGACTTCATTTTAGATTTAATGGCTCAAAGCCACTTCTCAAAGTTAGATCCCTATATAGCATCCATATGGGAGATCAAATTCTCAATCCAAACCTAGAAATCAAAGTATCTGTTCGACTGACATGGTACTCTACCATATCTACTCAAAGATGCTTTTACATCGGACTCCGGATTTGATCTAATCAATTTTGGTTCTATTGATTCTTGTGTCAATGTTGGTTCCTCTCCCTATCAAGCTACACCAAGCTTGTTCTTAACAGTATCAATTCCTTCACCAAGAAACTTCTTTTGCAAAAAGAATGCCTTAAGATTCATGAACATCTTATGTCCAATAGAAAGGTAGAAGAAATATCCCTAATTTCTTTGAGATATCCTAAAATAATATTTATCAGATCAAAATTCAAGCTAGTCAATTTGTGAACATTTCACATAAGCTCGACACCCCAAACTCTAAGATAAGAGAGCATTGAATTATCTAAATCTATATCTCATATGAAGATTTAGTGATCGATTTGCTCGGAATGTTCTTGAGCACATATCAAGTAGTCTCTAAAATATAATTTCAGACAGACCAGCAAACTCCACAGTAGATCGAACCATATCCAACAATATTCGATTCCTCCTTTCAGACACCTTTTTAAACAATGATGTCCTAGGAGAGATCCACTGAGAGAGAATCCAATTCTCTTTAAGACATGTCAAAAAATTTATTGCAAAGGTATCTGTTTCATCAGTCTAACCGATGAATTCTAATACTTTTTGTAGTTTGTTTTTCTACCTCATTACTGAATCGTTTGAATATTTCAACCGATTCGGACTTGTGCTTCATAAGCAAGATGATCCATGCCAAAAAAGATCGTCAAAAGTTTTAATAAAGTAGTAAGCCCTCTTCTGGCATTCATGTTCATGAGTGCAAATACATCAATATGTATCAAACTCAGAACATCACTGGCTCATTCACTCTTTCCAATAAAAGGTGACTAAGTCAATTATGCTAAAGATAGATTTTAGTAACATTATCTAATCTAGGGTGCTAGTTAGACGTATACATTACACTAACAGACTGTGGTACTAGGTTTATTCCATTTTCAATTATCCACTCATTATTGTAGTATCATTCATAATGATATCACAATAATCATTCTTATTGACACCATCAATAAGATTGGACGATAGTGACAATTACTTAAAATGACATCTTCAGGATTAAAAATAAGCTCAATGATTCCTCATGTTAAGATTGAAATACACTTCCATCTCTTACATTCAGGAGTCTTCTGTCGTTTTCAAACCTTCTACTATCTTGAAGTCTTTTGCAACTATTTACAAATATGACTTATACTGTCGGTATCCTATACCCAAGTTGTAGTATTACTAATAGAAAAATTTTAAGGAGTTATCATATAACTATCTTGACCAGCAATCATTTGCTGATTTTTTTTTTAGGCCTGTTTGGGTTAGCCTTAGACTTCTTGATCAATTTAGCTCAAAAATTATATTCAACTTCTAATACTGGCTATTAAAGTTAGGTCTGATAACGTTGTCACTATCTAACAATGAATAGAGTGATAATTTTTTAGCCATTTATGAAAAGAAAATAATTGATCAATTAGTATATGAACTATTTTAAGCTTAAAGATTTGGACTTTAGTCTAAAGATTCTTCCACTATTTTATACAAATTGGTAGCCTCTTCTCTCAATTCAAAAAATTACTTTAATTTTTTAGCAGATACTAGAATCCACACAGACTGCATTCAGATCTAAGTGTGGCTCGACCAACCCTAGTGCATCTATGGGTAGGTTCTTAACAAATATTTCTTCAAATAATTTTTAGCAATCAAATTTTACCCTAAGTATCTCTTCAGCAGGTGTGTGGTGCCTCCAATAAAAAATTTGATTAGGTCCAACCACTAACATGACTACATGAAGAGTTTCCAGCAAACGAATGCTCAAACCTGAGTGTGGCTCGATGAACCTGACCATTGATCTGAAGGAGACAGCAAGATGGTCATATGATGAATGATAATTTTAATATCTAATAGACACTAGACGTGTGGTGTCTCCCATGCCTATTTAAAATATTGGATACATTATCATGCACCTTAATAGAAGGCTATGATCTAATTATTCCTATAACTAGCTCATTTTATAGATCTAATAATTTAGAGAATTTAGATAATATATTTTAGAAGTAATCAGTTGATCTCCAAGTTATAAATCTCTCACTGACTTTCCCAAGTCATGTAAAGGACTAGAGACTAGCTGGTCCAACCGACAAGTCATAAATTCTCTCACTGACTTCACCAAATCATGAGAAGGACTGAGACAAGCTAGTCCAGGACACCTAAATCAGTCATACTAATTAATCTTAACAACATGGATCAACTTGAATCATTTAGTGATGTAATCAGCCTAATGACTCGGGCTTAACCATTGAGCCTCAATCAGGGTCCATTTAGTTTAATCAAAGATATAGACTCGACCTTCTATAACTATTATGTTTGATCTAGATTATCCTTGATCTAATCTAAATCAACTATTGGTTAGATTTGATCAACTAGTCTTTTTAGTCCATTAAGTTTTTGATTCTAATCTTAGGTCTAATCTAATTAAAAGGATCTAATTTGAACTAATCCACGCACCATATTTTATTCAATATCATTAGATCTTTAATCACAATTCTAGATCTAAAATATATTTTTTAATTCTTAATTAAGTATAGCATTAACATGGATTAAGATTATTAATTAAAATTATTTTAATTTTATAAAATAATTTTACATCATTTTTGTACAAAATTTTTTGTTTTGAAAACTAGGTCGGCTCACCCTTGAACTGAGTCGGCTTACTTTAGTGGGTTAACTAAGTCTGATACTTGGTCGACTAACAGATCATGAATAGTAACCATTACTATTCGGCCTGAGACAACTTGGTCAGATTAATCAGCACTGAGTCGAGTAAACTAAGGGACTAGGTCGACTCAATTCAAAATTGAGTCAGCTCAGTTGGTGTTTCAACAGGTGTCAAATAGTTTCAAATCTAAAAATTCTAGCATAAACTGAAATAAAATCAATCATAACAAATTTTTAGATCATATTTAAATATTTTATGATTTTAAATTTTATTTTTTATGATTAAAATAATTTTAATCATACAGATTAAGTATTCTACTTTTCATACAACTCAAGTTTTATATCACATACAACAAATCCTAAGGTTTCAATATCTAGGATTTTATAGAAAAATAAGTTCTTCCTTTCATTTTCTTCTTCATGGGATTAAATCTATGGCACCCCTACACGCCATAAGAGCACACTATCGAATAGAAAGAGAGAGCCTTTAAATCCTTCTTGCTCCTATGATCAGACGGTTTGGTGACCAATCCAATCCAAGTACTTGCTAATTGGATCATCTAATATACTCACATATCATATATGCAATAATTTAGATCTAATTCAAATTACATCAGATCTAATTTTTATATTAGATCATATCTAAAATCAGATCATAATGTATCCAATGTATTACTAAATCTAGATTCCAACCCTATATACATATATGTTCATGTCATAACGAACCTTTGCTCTGATACCATTTGAAGAGAAGCGTGATAGTTTCATGCATGCATTTTTAAAATTTTACAGTGAAACATACATAGATTAAATAATTTAATCTACAATGCATGCATAGATCAAATCTAAAACTACCTCCCAGAATCTATGACATGAACAATATGCATATATATAAATCTAAAATCTAAAATTCAAAAAATATAAATCTTATCTATATTATATTTAGATCATATTTAAAATATAAATTGAGTTCAAAATTTGATATCTGAGCATGGATAGTAGATCACCATATCCAAAATTCATAATAGTTAGTTCTTCATGATGCTCAATAGTCGCACATGCATCCGGCCTCTACAGATATCCACATGAAGCCCTTGTGCAGATCGGTATCTCCGGGAGTGCTAGCTCATGAAGACACCTTTTGTTGGCTGATCTAAGAAAAATATGAAGGAGATGAAGAACAAGGAGACCCTCTTCTTTTCTTTCTCGATCCATGCATTAGATCTCTATGATAGAGATCAAGAGAAGAACCCTTTCTTCTCAATTCTTCCATACATAAGAGAGAACCTTTCTCTCTTCTGTTGCCCAGCTATGCAACCCAAGAGGGGGGGGTGAATTGGGTTTCTAAAAAATTTAGACTTAATTTATAACTTATGATGAACAAGACAAAGATTTTAATTCAATATTAATTACCTGAAGCAGAATTGCAAGGATATAATAAAGAAATAAGGTAAAGTGATAAAGCACACCACAAACACAAGAATTTATAGTGGTTCGGTGCCAACCTTGCACCTACATCCACTCCCCAAGCTCCTACTTGGGAATTTCAATCCACTATGCTTGTATTCAACCTGAATACAAAACATCGGAAACTCCGACACTAGCTATCCCAAGCTAGATCACTTGTTTCTCGGGTACAAGTAAACCCAAAACACTCCGATTTTAGGTTCGGATCAACCTTTCCTTGTTTTGGAAATCCTCCAAAAATAAGAACAATTACTTACAAGAGTAAGAGAATTTAAAGCACAAATTAATACAATAACAGCTCCTTAAATGAGCGAATATAACAATAAAAATTTTACTCAAATGAAGAAACCCTTTTTGAATTTTCTCAAGGTGGATGAACGCTTGAATGAACACTTGAGAAGAGGATGATCGTTGATTGAAGATCTCTTGAAAGCTTTGAACGATCTCTAGATCAAAGTTGAAACAATAGGCGTGAAAGATCCTCTCTTTGAAAGCTCTTGAATCTCTTTCACAATCTCTCTTGTATATTGTGGATCCTCTCTCTTTTTCTTTTTGGATATTTCGTTGATCTCAGGCTTTTTCGTGCAGATTTCGGATCCTCTCTCTTCTGTTTCTCATTTTTGATTTCACGTTTGATCTGCTATTTAATCTGTAATTTCTTTCACCATTTAAAGCATTTTATGACATTAGAAGCAAGAGAAAACAATTTAGGCAGATAAAGAGCCGTTAGAGGATTTTTAGGAAGCATAAAAGGCAATTAAAACGGGCAAAAAGAAATAGCCGTTGCTGACATTTTCCATCGCAGGGGTCGACTCATGAGTCGACTCATGCTTCAGGGGTCGACTCATGAGTCGACCTCTATTGCAAAAACTAGAGTATGCATTTCTGGAAATTCTTGGCTCAAATCAGCAGGGGTCGACTCATGAGTCGACTCATGCCTTGTGGGTCGACTCATGAGTCGACTCACAGGTCGTGCCAAGCCAGAAAACTAGCATGCCAAAGGGAATTTTTGCGTGCCAATCAGCTCATAGTGCCATGAGTTGACTCATGAGTCGACTCATGCACTTCAAACCTTCGTAACTTCAAAAATATAAGTCCAAACACAATGAAATTTTCACCAATAGATTTCAAATCATTTGTTCTACCAAATGGTACTATCAAATCAGGATTTTAGTGAAATTATGATTTTGCCCTTGAAGAGCATAAGGATTTTTTCATTTTAAAATTATTTGTATCCCTTCAATCTGCTTTGTAATCATCAAAATCAATCTAGGAGCAACAATCTCCCCCTTTTTGATGATGACAAAATATTTGAACAAAAAAAAATATTTATGTGAATCACTAATTTCAAAAGAATGCATTATAGGTGTATATGCTTGAAAAGAGTATGATTCTTTTGGCATGTGATATAAATGGTCATATGCAAAAATAGTTTGTCCATTTTCATAAAGATTTGAAAAGAGTATTAGATCATTTTGAGTTTAAGATGTATCAGAGCAAGAGAAAAAAATAAATTTTGCAATATATCAGAGCAAGAAAAATAATTTTTACAATATTATCAGAGAAGATTTTACAATGTATCAGAGAAAATTTCACACTGTATCAGAGCAAATTTTATAATGTATCAGAAAAAATTTCATACTGTATCAGAGCAAATTTTATAATGTATCAGAGAAAATTTCACACTGTATCAGAGCAAATTTTATAATGTATCAGAAAAAATTTCATACTGTATCAGAGCAAATTTTATAATGTATCAGAGAAAATTTCACACTGTATCAGAGCAAATTTTATAATGTATCAGAGCAAGTTAAAAGAAATTTCAGGGAGTATCAGAGTAAGTTAAATTTCTTAAGATGTATCAAGGTAAATTTCAAAAGATGTATCAGAGCAAGTTTGAATTTTGAAATATATCAGAGCATATTTAAATTTTTAAGATAAATCAGAGCATATGTAAAGAAGTAATTTAAAAGTTACATAATTGCATTGTACTTAGCATTGTACTTTTGGTATTGTTCTTTAAATTCTTCAATTAATTTCTCATAATTTGAAATTTTGCTTTTGATGGGTTACTTTTTGTTTAATTTCTCAATAATTGAATTGCTTTTTATTTAATTTCTCCTCCTTTTTCTTTCATAATTTAGGGTTTTGCTTTTAATGAGTTGCTTGCTTTTTGTTTAATTGTTTACTTTCTCCCCCTTTTTGACATCATCAGACATGGTTAACTTTTCCTTTTTCAAAAATATTCTTTAATTTCTCCCCTTTTAGAGTATATCACAGATGTTTGCTCCCCCTTAATATAGCAATTATCAACAGCAAACAACAACAAAGAGAAGACAATATTTCAACAAGGAGAATATATATAACCAAAATATGATCAATATCATTACAAAAGGTAGAAATATAGGTAAAAGATGATTCCATTAATATCATAATTGTTTCAATACATAGTTCATATTATAAAAATCAACCAGCTAATTGTCAATACATGGCCCCAAGGTACAGATCCTAGAACAAGATACTAACACCTAGGATCTAGTAATGATCAAGATAAGTCATGGATCGGAGTCATCAGATATGGTATGAGAAGCTGATGGATCTCTAGCAGAAGTACATCCTCTATCCCGTCTGCCTCTGGCACGAGCAGGAGAACGAGATGAACTGGGAGGCTGAGAACGCTGAGATGCTAGGGCTGATACCATGAGTCTGATAGAATCAAGTACGTTCAGTGCTCTGAAAATAGATTGAAGTAGAGCAGTGAACTGAGTGGTAGCATGCTCACTCGATCCTCGGATCTCTTTCCTCAGTAATTCATATCCACCTTCTAGTGCTCCTCTGAGCCTTCCAGCCTCTGCAGTGAGGTCTGTGACCTCAATAGTTGACTCCTGTGGCTGGGGATGGGCCAAAGCAAGGACTTGCCCCTGCAAGTCAAGAAGTCTGCCAGTAAGTCTCCAGACAGTGTCCTCAAGCTGCTGGATCCTGATGGACTGATCTGAAATCATCTGAAATATAGTGGAGATGTGGGGAGTAATGGTCTGATCAGAAGAGGTAGCTCCAGGTGCAAAAGAAGTACTACTCCACTGGCTAGACAGCAAAGAAGCCACACGCTGTGATATATGCTCGATCTGATCATCAGCCAGTCTGAACTCTGAATGAGGTGCTCTGCTCTCTGGCTGATACACTGGAGTGGGCATCCTAGTAAACTCAGAAGGGCCAGCCTCTGTATCAGGAATGAACTGGATCTGTGGTGATGCTGCCCTGAAATCATGTACAGGAGAAGATGGACCTTCTTCTTCTACTCTGCCTTCAGTTCTGTCTTCAGCTCTTGTTTCAGCTCTATCCTCAGTTCTTTCTTCAGAGCCCTTAATCCAACCACCATCAGTCTTTGTAATTCCCATTCTGTGCAGACTGTGTTGGTTGAAAGTGTCCACATGAGATAGCTTGGTAGGTGCCTCCCCCTCACAACTAACTCCAAACCTCCTAAATACTTTAGTAAGGGCCATACCATAAGGCAAGTGTGCCTTGGATCTGTTCAAAGTTTCTCTCATGGCCTCTATCATAAGTGCAGGGAGGTTCAGGGGGGTCTGAGTGATGACATGAAACATGACACATACATCTCTGCTGGAAAGTAAGTCATGTCTACCACTCCTAGGAAAGAAGAGTTTTGTTACAATCTGATGCAGGACCCTCATCTCAATGGATAAAATCTTTGCTTCTAACTTGTTTAAACTTTCTGAATAAGTTTCTCCTAAGATAATTCTGATCCCCTCTTCTTTAATTGGGAGTTCCATATATGAGTATCCTTCACTAGGCAACTGTAATATTTCTTCCAATATCCTAGAATCCAAGCAGATATCAATTCCCTTGACTGTTGAAGTCACTGACCCATTTCCATAATGTAGGTTCTGGTAGAATTCTCTAATAAGGTCAACATAGGTGACTTCCTTAAGAGAGCAATAGAGTTCCCATCCTTGGTTTTTAATTTTACTTGCAAAAGTAAAACCTTCTTTCTCAAAGAACCAAAAATCTATATTTTTCCCGGTTTCTACTTTTCTATCAGAAAGAAGATTTACACTAGGGCTTATGGAGGATTGAGAGGGACCTTGAGCAGGTACTGAAACTGGAGTGGGAGCACTGGAAGACTGACCAGCTTGCCTTTTCTTTCTGACAATTTCTTCAGGCTCACGGATTGACTTTCTTCTTTGGGGAAGCTTCATCTTTGGAGCCATATCCACTATAGTAGCAGGCAAGGAGACTTGAATTGAGTGAAGGAGGGATCACAAGAGAGTGAAGAAGGATTCTAGTGGAGAAAAGAAGTGGATTTTGAAAGTACGATGAAGTGCTAGGGCACGTTCCAACCGCGCCAAGCAATGCGAGAAGGCACAAAATATTCCTTTTCAAGGAGGCGATTTTTGGTGGAGAGGAGGAGGGAGAATTGCTTCAAGTTGGATCCTTGAAAAAAAAAAAAGTTTGGAGAAGACGGCTTTTGGAAGGAGGACGATGAGAAGATGAGTCGTCTCACGAACAGGGTTTCCCATTTAAAAACAATGAACCCGTTGAAAGTTGGTGGGATTTACAAGTTTGCCATTGAGTCGACTCATGGGGGTCGACTCATGAAGTTCAGAAAATCAGGAAAAATATGAATAAATTCCAGAAAAATTTGAAATTTTGAGTGAAGGAATTTTGCTCAAAGATAAGTTTTTAGAATGATAAATTTGAGCTTTTAGGACCAAGATAGATATTGAAAATTGAGCTCTAAGAATCAATTCTTGAAAATTGAGAAATTTTAGACATATGGATCTAGAATTCCTAGATTTCTCCTAATTTCACAGAATCTATCCTCACTAAGGGCCTTTGTAAAGATATCAGCTAATTGATTTTCAGTGCAAACATATTCAAGAATTACATTTTTGTTTTGAACATGTTCTCTTATAAAATGATGTCTTATTTCAATATGTTTAGATCTTGAGTGTTGAATTGGATTTTTAGATAGATTTATGGCACTTGTGTTGTCACATCTTATTGGTGTTTCATTAAGTTTGATTCCAAAATCTTCGAGTTATTGCTTAATCCATAAGATTTGAGCACAACAACTTCCGGCTGCAATGTATTCGGCCTCAGCCGTAGACAGTGCCACCGAATTTTGTTTCTTGCTAAACCATGAGATTAGGTTAACTCCAAAAAATTGGCAAGTTTCACTTGTGCTTTTTCTATCTAATTTGCATCCAGCAAAATCAGCATCTGAATATCCTAATAAATTAATTTGTGAGTCCTTAGAGTACCATAACCCTAGAGTTTGAGTACCATTTAAGTATCTAAGGATTCTTTTAACAGCATTCAAATGAGATTCTTTAGGATTAGATTGATATCTAGCACATAAGCAAATACTAAACATGATATCAGGCCTACTTGCAGTTAAATATAATAATGAGCCAATTATACCTCTGTAGTATTTTAAGTCTACGCTTTTACCTTCATCATCCTTGTCAAGCTTACTTGAGGGACTTATTGGTGTGCCAATTGGTTTTTTGTTCTCCATTCCAAATCTTTTGAGTAGTTCCTTGGTGTACTTGCTTTGGGTGATGGAGATTCCCTCTTTTGATTGTTTAATTTGGAGTCCGAGGAAGAAGGTGAGTTCTCCCATCATGCTCATCTCGAACTCCCCCTGCATAAGCTTAGCGAAGTCTTGACAAAGGGATTCATTAGTAGACCCAAAAATTATGTCATCAACATAAATTTGTATAACTAGCATATCATTTTGATTTCTTTTAATAAATAGGGTTGTATCTACATTGCCTCTTGAAAAACTATTATTTAGTAGAAATTTGCTTAGCCTTTCATACCATGCTCTAGGTGCTTGTTTTAATCCATATAAAGCTTTATTTAATCTAAAGACATGATTAGGAAAAGCATGATTTTCAAATCCAGGGGGTTGTTCTACATATACTTCTTCAGAGATATATCCATTTAAAAATACACTTTTAACATCCATTTGAAATAACTTGAAATTCATAAAGCAAGCATATGCAAGTAGAAGTCTAATAGCTTCTAATCTAGCAACAGGTGCAAAGGTTTCATCAAAATCAATTCCTTCTTCTTGATTATATCCCTTAGCAACCAGTCTTGCTTTATTTCTAATTACATTTCCATGCTCATCTAATTTGTTTCTAAAGACCCATTTTGTTTCAATTATTGAATAATCTTTAGGTCTTGATACCAAGGTCCAAACATCATTTCTTTCAAATTGATTAAGTTCCTCTTGCATAGCATTAATCCAATTATGATCATTTTCAGCTTCTTCAAAAGTTTTAGGTTCAAGATGAGATACAAAAGCACAATGATTAACTACATCTCTAAGTGAAGAACGGGTTTTTACCCCATGCATAGGGTCACCAATAATTAACTCCTTAGGGTGGTTGTGAACATACCTCCATTCCTTGGGTAGGTCATTTGTACCTTGAGGTTGTTCTTGAATTTCTTCACCTCTTTCATTTTGTTCGTCTTCTTGATCCTTGTCTTTTGGAGTTGCTGAATCTTTCAGAGTGATCTCCTTCATACCTTCTATTAGTGGATCTGTATCATCAACACCCTCATTCTTCCTTGAAGGAAGATCGTTAGATTCATTAAAAACAACATGTATGGACTCCTCAACTACTAAAGTTCTTTTGTTGAAAACTCTAAATGCTTTACTAGTAGAGGAGTAACCTAGAAAGATTGCTTCATCTGATTTTGCATCAAATTTACCAAGTTTTTCTTTGCCATTATTTAATACAAAACATCGGCAACCAAAAACATGAAAATATGCAATATTTGGTTTTCTTCCTTTCCAAAGTTCATAGGGGGTTTTCTTTAAAAATTGTCTAATTAAAGCATGATTTAAAATGTAACATACTGTGTTAATCGCTTCCGCCCAAAAATATCTTGGAAGGTTGCTTTCACAAAGCATGGTACGTGCCATTTCTTCTAAGGTTCTGTTTTTCCTTTTGACTACCCCATTTTGTTGGGGTGTCCTAGGAGCAGAGAAGTTATGGCCAATTCCATTTTCATCACAAAAATTTTCAAAATCTTGATTTTCAAATTCAGTTCCATGATCACTTCTAATATTTTGAATTGAAAATTCTTTTTCATTAGAGACTTTTCGATGAAATTTAGTGAAAATATGAAAAGTTTCATTTTTGTGAGCCAAAAAAAAAACCCAAGTAAAACGAGAGTAATCATCTATAATTACAAATCCATATCATTTTCCTCCTAGACTAGTGGTTCTAGTTGGTCCAAATAAGTCCATATGTAAGAGCTCTAAAGGTCTAGAAGTTGAAACAGTATTTTTGGATTTAAATGATACTCTAGTTTGTTTACCTAATTGGCATGCATCACAAATTCTATCCTTTTCAAAATTCAGTTTTGGCAAACCGAGAACTAAATCTTTCTTAATTAATTTTGAAAGAGAATGCATGCTGATATGTGCAAGTCTACGATGCCACAGCCAACTAGTCTCATTGATTTTAGCATTCAAGGATACTAGGCATTGCATGTCTAATTTGGCTAAGTCATTCAAATCTATCATATAAACATTGCCATGCCTATGTCCTATGCCATCGTTAATAGGACTAGTCACAATACAAACAGATGATTCAAAAACTACTTTATACCCTTTATCACAGAATTGACTAATGCTAAGTAAGTTATGCTTTAAACCTTTAACTAGTAAAACATTCTCAATGTATTTGGAGGGAGTGATACCAATGTTACCTATCCCGATGATCTTTCCTTTGCCATTATCTCCAAAGGTGACCATCCCTCCATCCTTAGCATCAAGCGTGATGAATTGTGATTCATCACCAGTCATGTGTCTCGAGCATCCACTGTCAAGATACCATTTTCTGTTTCCTTCTTGGGATGCTAGACACACCTGCAAGCAAAGGTCAAGTTTCTGTCTTAGGTACCCAAGCTTTCTTGAGTCCTTTTGGGTTAGTCAAAATGGTTCCTTTTGGAACCCATATTTTCTTTATAGTTGTATTTGTAGATTTGAGGCATGTGTATGATTTATGTCCTATTCTACCACATTTGAAACAAGTAATATTTGTAGACTTGTTACTTGAATAATTTACATAAATATCCTTCAGAAACTTTTGTTTCTTCAGAGGTTTATAGCCAAGTCCAGCCTTATCATATATAGCTTTCTGATTATCAAGAATCATATTTAGTTTGTTTGAACTTAAGGTGAACTTATCTACTATAGATTTCAGCTTGTTAATTTTATCCTTTAAGTTTTGATTTTCTTGAATCAAGGTGAATTTTTCAATTGAAAGATTTTCAGCTTGTTTCACTAAGGACAGATTTTCCAATTTCAGTTCTTTGTTTTTCTTCCCTAGTTTCTTTAATTCATCAATTGAATCATAGAATGCTTCATGCAATTCTTCAAATGTGAATTCACTAGTGGATTCAGAAGTTACCTCATTTTCGTGTGCCATCAGGCACAGGTTGGCTTGTTCTGTTGAGGTTTCCTCGTCGGAGCTTGAGTCATCACTCGCACTCCAGGTCGCCATCATTGCCTTCTTTTTGAACTTCTTTGGACCTTTCTTCAATTGTGGACATTCGAATCTGAAATATCCCGGCTTCTTGCACTCGTAGCATATAAGGGGTTGATCTTTCTCCTTTTCTTTGCTTTGATCTCCTTTTGTGAATTTCTTTCTCATCCCCTGTTTCCTTTTTCTTGGAAACTTCTTAAATTTTTGGGTGATGAGTGCCATCTCTTCATCCTGTTCTTCATCTTCAGAGTCATCCGTTTCATAATCAAGCGAAGTTGTGGATTTGAGGGCAATGGTTCTTTTCTTTTTGACTTCATCCTCTTGATGTTGCTTCATGCTAAGTTCATGAGTCATCAAGGATCCAAGAAGCTCTTCCAGAGGTAGAGTGTTTAAGTCCTTTGCTTCTTGGATGGCAGTCACCTTGGCTTCCCAAGTTCTTGGCAGTGACCTGAGAATCTTCCTTACAAGTTCACTGTTAGTATAAGATTTGCCAAGACTCTTTAAACCATTGATTATATCAGTAAAACGAGTAAACATAGTAGTTATGGACTCATCATGCTCTATTTTGAACAATTCATATTTATGTACAAGCATGTTTATTTTAGACTCTTTTACTTGATTTGTTCCCTCATGGGTTACTTCTAACCTATCCCATATTTCTTTAGCAGATGCACAAGTAGAAATGCGATTAAATTCACTTGCATCTAGTGCACAATAAAGAACATTCATGGCTTTGGCATTTAATTGTGCCAATTTCTTGTCAACCTCATCCCATTCTTTCTCGAGTTTGGTTGACTCCTCACCATCTATAATCTTGGTGGGTGTGTGAGGACCATTCACTATGATACTCCACATATCATAGTCGAGTGCTTGTATGAAAATCTTCATCCGAGCTTTCCAATAGGTGTAATTAGACCCATTGAAAAGTGGAGGTCGGTTTGTTGATTGCCCCTCGGCTAGAGAAGTACCAACATGGGTTGCCATAGATCTTTGGCTCTTTGATTGTTAGATCAAAGAAGGACTAGAGCACCAGCTCTGATACCACTTGTTGCCCAGCTATGCAACCCAAGAGGGGGGGGGGTGAATTGGGTTTCTAAAAAATTTAGACTTAATTTATAACTTATGATGAACAAGACAAAGATTTTAATTCAATATTAATTACCTGAAGCAGAATTGCAAGGATATAATAAAGAAATAAGGTAAAGCGATAAAGCACACCACAAACACAAGGATTTATAGTGGTTCGGTGCCAACCTTGCACCTACATCCACTCCCCAAGCTCCTACTTGGGAATTTCAATCCACTATGCTTGTATTCAACCTGAATACAAAACGTCGGAAACTCCGACACTAGCTATCCCAAGCTAGATCACTTATTTCTCGGGTACAAGTAAACCCAAAACACTCCGATTTCAGGTTCGGATCAACCTTTCCTTGTTTTGGAAATCCTCCAAAAACAAGAACAATTACTTACAAGAGTAAGAGAATTTAAAGCACAAATTAATACAATAACAGCTCCTTAAATGAGCGAATATAACAATAAAAACTTTACTCAAATGAAGAAACCCTTTTTGAATTTTCTCAAGGTGGATGAACGCTTGAATGAACACTTGAGAAGAAGATGATCATTGATTGAAGATCTCTTGAAAGCTTTGAACGATCTCTAGATCAAAGTTGAAACAATAGGCGTGAAAGATCCTCTCTTTGAAAGCTCTTGAATCTCTTTCACAATCTCTCTTGTATATTGTGGATCCTCTCTCTTTTTCTTTTTGGATATTTCGTTGATCTCAGGCTTTTTCGTGCAGATTTTGGATCCTCTCTCTTCTGTTTCTCATTTTTGATTTCACGTTTGATCTGCTATTTAATCTATAATTTCTTTCACCATTTAAAGCATTTTATGACATTAGAAGCAAGAGAAAACAATTTAGGCAGATAAAGAGCCGTTAGAGGATTTTTAGGAAGCATAAAAGGCAATTAAAATGGGCAAAAAAAAATAGCCGTTGCTGACATTTTCCGTCGCAGGGGTCGACTCATGAGTCGACTCATGCTTCAGGGGTCGACTCATGAGTCGACCTCTGTTGCAAAAACCAGAGAATGCGTTTCTGGAAATTCTTGGCTCAAATCAGCAGGAGTCGACTCATGAGTCGACTCATGCCTTGTGGGTCGACTCATGAGTCGACTCACAGGTCGTGCCAAGCCAGAAAACTAGCATGCCAAAGGGAATTTTTGCGTGCCAATCAGCTCATAGTGCCATGAGTTGACTCATGAGTCGACTCATGCACTTCAAACCTTCATAACTTCAAAAATATAAGTCCAAACACAATGAAATTTTCACCAATAGATTTCAAATCATTTGTTCTACCAAATGGTACTATCAAATTAGGATTTTAGTAAAATTATGATTTTGCCCTTGAAGAGCATAAGGACTTTTTCATTTTAAAATTATTTGTATCCCTTCAATCTGTTTTATAATCATCAAAATCAATCTAGGAGCAACATCTTCCTTTCATGCCTTTAAGAAGAACTTTTTTTCTCTAATTTTCTATGATAAAAATTAGATATAATCTAATTTTTTATATTAAAAATAATATAAATTTTTATATCCTAAAAAAATTAAAAAGAAAGACCCAAGAGAAGAACCGTTCTTCTCTTTTCTTCTCCCTTTTACTCCTTGATCTAGAGCCCTAGAAAGCCCCAAACACCCAATCAATTTTTTTTAATATATTTTTTTAAATTTTTATGTCAAAAATTAGATCTAATCTAATTTTTATACTAGAAAAGAATAAAAAAAAATTAAAAGAAGAACTTCTTCTCCAAGGGTGCACACAAGAAAGAAGACCTTTCATCTTCCTTCTCTTCCTTTCATTGGGAAGAATCTTTCTTCTCTAATTTTCTATTGTAAAACCAGCAAGAGGGTCTCTCTTTGATGCCTTGGAACTAGTAGTAAACTCTCATAAAAACTCCTTCAAAAGGGGTTAGAGAAGAGGCTTGGGCATGTGGGATTTGAGGCGTCCAACTCTTGGACGCCCCCTCCTTTTTAGGTGACAACAAGAGGGGGGACACCATCTTACACAAAAGTAACAAGAGGGGGCATGGCTCCTTTTGTTGGGGCATGGATTCTCACAGTGAAAAGATGGGAGGCATGAGATATCTTAAGCACATGGGGTTTATAAGAGTTGGTTAAGTCCTAGTCTAAATAGGACTTGATTCTTGGCCCAACTCTAACTAATTCTTAGACCCAATTCTAACTAACTTAAGAATTAGTTATAACAAACTAACTAATTAGGTCTTAATCTAATTAAAAAATTAATTAAGCTCCAATTCAATTAGAGAATTAGTTAGATTAAACCCTATCAATCCAGAGATTTATTCTTCTCATCTTATTGGATATCAGGGAAGCTTTTGATAATAGGGCTTGATCCAATCAAGCCTATAATCCAACGAATTTGATCCAATCAAATCTAAATTAAATTAAATTGAATCATATTCAACTCAAAATTTGATTTTTATCTCTAAGATCAATTGGAACAAGCCCTGTTATCCATTAGGGTTGGATCCAATCAATCCAAAGCAAACTTAATTGAATCCAATTCAATTATATTTGATCCAATCTCTATTGCTCAATCAAATTAAGCTAATTAATAATTAAATTATTAATTAATTATTTTTAATAACTATTAGTAAATAATTTATTGCAATCTTTGTACAGAGTTAATCATCAATCACATTGATAATTAGATCCTTCAATGATTCATGATCATCAATCAGTCATTTGATTAGACAGGTACTTCTTTATGTGTGACCCCATAAATTTGAACCTAAATCGATAGTATAAAAATAATTTCTATACCAATCAATGTAACCATCTATCAATGAAATCCGACATCCGGATAGGCCGAATGTATGTTTAGCAGCACTCAAGAACCTATGTGGATATAGTTATCATATAATTCATCCCTTTGATTCTCAAAGCTCAAGAATGATTTAGGGTTAACTGTCAATCCTAGATGAGTGGTCCATATTGTGTCTTAACTTCAAAAATTTTGTGACTCCTCACTAGGACTACTCTAGCTAGAGTTTTACTGAATTAAAATATAGTGATACATCATCTTCAATTTTACTTGAAGCAATCAATCCCATCTTGACTCACACTCAGACTTCACAAGTACTTGACTGTATCCAGAAATCTTCCACCATCGAATTAAAAATTTGGATAGTCTGGCATCAAAATATAGTGCATTGCTTGCAAGTCATCGAGGTAATCTCAAGTCAGAGGGACACTTATACCCATATCCCATCAGAGAAATTCTTGACAGTAGAGTGCTTCAGAGTTGATCATGCTTAGTGAAATGTACTCCTATATTTCACCAGTATACCATACCCGTGTCACCACACGCCTTGATTAAGAGGATAATCAACTAATATGGCACATAACGACCTACACTCGATACAATTATCATCTTTGTAACAATTATATCATTTGGTCATGAGTAAGATTTAAGAACTACATGATAAATCTTCCTTTATCATTTTGAAAATAGCTCTAAGGACTTCATCATAACACATGAGTTTTTTTTTGAAAGATGTATTCCTTATGATAAATCTACCAAAAAATATTTATCAATTTATTATTCATATACATGCATAGAGCACAATCATCTACAACCTAGATGATTCACTTTAGGACATATTTTTCAATAGTACTGTGATCTGACGGCTGGAAAGGAGACCTAGGTGATTTGAGACTTGATGAGCGCGATCCAGTATCCAGGAGAGGAGCAACAGTGATCGGACGGACTATGGACATTTAGGGCTTCTGTGGAGAGGGTTTTTAGCCCTTTGGGCTGTTCGGCTAGAGGAGAAGTGCTGCAAAGAGAGCCGCAGAGCAGTGAAGCAGTAGCAGAGCGGGGAGGGCTCTGTGGAGGTGCCGTAGGGGGACTCAAGAACATCTTAGATACATGTTGAGAATATGGTAGAGAGCCATGAGTAGAGGCATCAGTGCGAGGGAGGCTCATACAGCCGTCGGAATCTAACAGAGCTCTGAGTGTGTGCAACAGGCAGAGCAGATGCAGGAAGAGCCTTGTAGAGCATCAGGTAGAGTAGCTGCAGAGAGGCATGATATAGCACTTCGCTCCACAGGAAGCATCAAGGGATGTCGAGGATCCTGATACTGGCAGGCCTGTGAGAGGGTCTCTTAAGAGGACTTTTGAGAGAGCTTTTGTGAGGATAGCTTTTAGTTGAGAGAGGTGTGTATACAGAGAGTTCAGAGTGGATGTTCTTTTCTTGTATTGTTTCTTTCTTCTAGTGAAGCTTGCATGCCTTGTGGAGGCAGCGCTTGGGCTGTTCTACATATTTGATTGTTTCTATTTTGTTTTCTTTTTTCTTCCTACCTGCAATATGAGTGGTATCGAAAAGATCCTGTGGTGGTAGTGGTGTCCTAACTAGATATCTTCAATAAATGAATCAAAGTGAGTGATATCACAATAATTGATATCAGAGTCAGACGGTATTAGGGCACAAGTTGCGGCAGTGGTGAGCAAGATTGAAGATGAAGAAGACAGGTGCAATCAAGATGGAGATCAATCCAGAGGATTGGTCGCTATTCTCTTGTGCTTGGAGGAGCCGTCTACATAAAGGATGCCAGTAGGAGCCCAATGCGAGCTGAAGCTCCAGGTAGAAATGGATTGGACACGAGATGAGAGACTCAGGAGGATGAGCGATGTCGCACAGAGGCTACCCTGAATAGGTCTTAGGTCAGGAGGTGCTGTGAGGTTTATAGCATATGACAGAAATGAGATCGAGCAGCCTGGCTCGACTCTCATGTTTGCCCATCCATGATCATTAGGTGATTACCCTAGGGCATGGGGGCGAAGAGATCCAGAAGCTCTCAAAGTCAGATGGAGGTTAAATATCGAATTGAGGTGGAGATTGTTAGAAAATATACCTCGAGATTTGATCCACAAGAAGCCCAGAATGAGATCCAAGATGACGAACAGAGTCCAATGAATCTAAGATCAGCCCAAATGGAGTTCAGATGGTGAAGATACGCGTGAGAGAAGTTTGAAGCAGATGGTGAAGTAAAATTTGAGTGTAGGGATAAAATGGTAATTTTAAATTTTTTTTTCAAAATTACTATTTTACAGTAGAAATTATTAATTAATCTAATTAATTAACATATATAAACCCTACACAAAGATCTAAATATGATATATACACAGCATGCATTTAAATTTGAAATTCAAACTTCTATAGTAAATATTTTACTGTTATGTGTTGAGAATACATTACCTTTGTGCGGGTAGTCGATCGTCGTAATCTGATCACCGTCAGAAGAGTCTGATCATCACAACATAGCCACACAGTATATCTGACCTCTGCGGATCATCCACATGAAGCTTCCGGTCTGCTCGGCTCCTCACGAATGCTAGTTAGTGGCTGAACCTTTTTGATGACCGATGTTGATCGAACTCCTTTGATCTTGATCTGTTGACTCCTCAGATACTCCAGATCGTCAGCAGATGCATTTGAGAGGTTGATGATACTCTTTCTAAAGTTTGATGGGCTCACGACACTCGTAGCTCACGTTATCACTTTCCGAACCCTAAGCCAAAACCCTAGGATACACTCTGAAGAAACTTGCGCCCACTTATTTCTTTCTTTTCTCTCTTTTTCTTTTCTTTTTTTACGTAGGAAAGCTCTCTCATGCCACCCTTCTCTCTCAGATGTCTTGTATGCATGCCCTATCTTATCTCCTTTTTAAAACAATGCAAGACCGCATCTTTGCAGCGTTTTTACCGCATGAGAGGATAAAGATAAGTGGTTGCTCATTTGAATTCAAATCGAATTTGAATTCAAATGCCAACCAACTCATTCTTATCCACTCTACACGTGAGAAGAGAGGGGCGTGGGCTCTCTTGTGAGTAGAGAGTTTACACGAGAAACTCTTTCTCGTGTAAAGCAAATGGCTCACAAAAGAGGATAAGGCAAGTTGGTGCATGGAGTTGGTTGCCCCATTCAAATTCAAACTTCATTTGAATTTGAATGGCCAACCAACCATTTTTATCCAAATAAATGGCACACAAATGGAGGGGCGTGGGATGGCTTCTGTGTGGGAGAAAATTCATGAGAAGTTGTTTCTCGTGAATTCAAATGGGCGCATGAGAAGTGAGGTGGCGCAGGGAGATTAGTTAAGGTGGTTTGAACCTAATTAAGCCAACCTAATCAAAATAGGTTATGCACAATTAGACTAAGTTAAACCCAACTTAATTAGGCTTAATTAAGCTCAATAAAATTCTAATCAAATCAGAAATTGACTAAGCCCAACCCCTGATCAAATCAGTGACCAAAATACCTTAGCGATTAGGTCAACACTTAACCTAATCGGGTCAAACCCAACTGAATCCAATTCAATTAGACTTGATCCAAAAATAATTATTCAATCAAATTGAGTTAATTAGTGATCAAATCACTAATTAAACCTCTCATAAATACTGAGTCCAAATCTGATGGGCGGGCATCAGAGTCCATCGATATGAAACCCTGATCAAAAAGTCCCAAACCAGTGGGACTTTTGACCCTGGTACCCAAAATGTGTAGTACTCGTGATCAGAGAATCCTGATTCTCGATCACAGAGTTCCAGACATGTATGACTCTTCATCAGCCATCAGATCAAATAGGAACCTCTAATGTGTGTGACCCCGCATGTTCGAACCTAAGCCGGTAGCATAGGAACCAATTCCTGTACTAATCAAAGTGACCGTTTAGCAATAGTACCCGACATCCGAATAGGTCGAATAGTCGCAATCATAACACTCAGAACCTATGTGAATATGGTTACTGTATAATTCATCCCTTTTGACCCCTATGTTTAGGATGACTCAAAGTTAAACTATCAACCATGATTAGATCATCCGAATCGTGCTCAATTCAAACAGTCCTATGACTCCTCACTAGGACAATCCTGACCAAGATTTTGTTAAATTAAAACATAACTGTACACAGCTGCAGAACTGGAGTGGTCAATCCCATCTTGACACACGCACCGACAAGTCAAGTACTTGACTACACCCAGTAGCCTTCCGTCACTGAATTAGAAATTCAGATAGTTCAGTGCCTAAGTGCAGTGAGTTGCTTGCAAGTCACCGTGGTGGTCTCAGGTCGGAGAGACATTTATACCCATATTCCATCGGAGCAAATCTTGACAGCAAAAATAGCTCCGAAGTCGGTCATATTTAGTGTAGATGTACCCTTACATCTCACCTGTATGCCATACCAGTGTCTTCACACTCCTTGGTTAAGAGGACAACCCACCCATATGGCACACAACGACCTATGCTTGATAAACGTTATTATCCTTGGTAACAATGTATCATTTGGTCGTGAACAGATTTAAAGACTAAACGATAAATCCTCCTTTGTCGAGTCTAAATAGTCCTAAGGACTTCACCACAACACAGGAGTTCATTAGAAGATGAAATATTTTGTGATGAAAAATATCAAAATAATTTTTATTTATTTATAATTCATATACTAATACAAAAAGGAGCACAACCATCAACAGACTGATGATTGGCTTTGGGACACTATTTCCAACAATCTCTCACTTGACCTAAAGCCAATCGGTGCAGTATCTAATACCCATCTTTGACTTGAAGTCGTCGAACTCCTTCACCGCAATGGCTTTAGTGAATGGGTCGGTCAAGTTCTCCTTCCCATCAATCTTTTGAAGGTCGACGTCACCTCGATCCACTATTTCTCGGATGAGATGGTAGCGATGCAGAATATGCTTCGTTCGTTGGTGTGCCTTCGGTTTCTTCGCTTGAGCAATTGCTCCAAAGCTGTCACAGTAGAGCAGAACTGGACCAACAAGGGAGGGTGCTACTCCGAGCTCGGTGATGAATTTTCTCAGCCACACCACTTCTTTGGCAGCATCTGATGCAGCGACATACTCCGCCTCGCAAATTGAATCAGCCACTGTGTGCTGCTTGGAACTCTTCCAGCAAACAGCCTACCATTAAGGGTAAAAATAAATTCCGACACACTCTTGCTATCATCGTGATCAGACTGAAAACTAGAGTCTGTAAACCCTATAAGTCTCAAGTTCGATTCACCATAAACAAGCCACTGGTCCTTAGTATTTCTTAAATACTTTAGGATGGTTTTAACAACCTTCCAGTGATTCTTCTCTGGATCAGATTAGTATCTACTCACTATCCCTAATGAGTATGCCACATCTAGTCATGTACATATCATGGCATACATGATAGATCCCACTATCGAAGCATATGAAATTCTACCCATACACACTCTCTCTCTTGAGGTGTTGTCGGACAATCTCTTTTCGAGAGAGAAATTATATTGGCCTATCAGTAGATAGCCTTTCTTGGAATTCTCCATGCTGAACCTCTTCAGCATAGTATCAATGTACATGGACTGGGATAAGCCAAGCAACCTTTTAGATCTATCCCTATAGATCCTCATCCCTAGGATGTAGGAAGCTTCTCTCAGATCCTTCATGGAGAACTGTGACGACAGTCAAATCTTTATTCCCTGTAATGCAGGGACATCATTCCCGATTAAGAGAATGTCATCCACATACAATACAAGAAATACTACTACTAGACCATTAGCCCACTTATAAATGCAGGGCTCTTCTCCATTCTTAACGAAGCCATACGTCTTAATTGTCCTATCAAAACGTATGTTCCAACTCCGGGATGCCTGCTTAAGTCCATAAATGGACCTCTGTAGCCTGCACACCTTAGACTCATCTGTGGATGTGAATCCTTCAGGTTGTATCATATACACCTCTTCGTCCAACTCCCCGTTTAGGAAAGCTGTCTTCACATCCATTTGTCAGATTTCATAGTCCAGATGGGCAGCTATCGCAAGCATAATCCGAATGGATTTAAGCATTGCAACAGGAGAAAACGTCTCGTCATAGTCTATACTATAATGTTGACGATATCCCTTGGCAACCAGACGGGCTTTATAGGTCTCCACCTTTCCATCTGTGCCCCTCTTTCTCTTGAAGACCCACTTACACCCTATGAGTTTTACTCCTTAGGGTGGGTCAACCAATGTCCACACATCATTGACCTTCATGGACTCCATTTCGGATTTCATGGCCTCTAGTCATTTCTCAGAGTCAGATCTCTGCATTGCATCCATGTAGGTGATCGGATCTTCATCGTTTTCATCAAATTCGATAGGATTGCCGTCCCGGACCAAGAAACTATAGTATCTATCCGGTTGATGTGGTGCTCTACCAGACCGCCTTAAGGATGCATGAACAATAGGCTCCGGATCTGATCTAACCAAATACGGTTCAGGTTCAGCAACTTGTGTCCATTTTTCTACCTGCCGAACTTCTTCAAGTTCGACCTTAGAGGCAACAGTCCCTTCACCAAGGAATTTTTTTCCAAAAAGATTACCTTAAGGCTGACAAACACCTTATGCTCATCAGCTAGGTAGAAATAATACCCTTTGGTCTCTTTTGGGTACCTTATGAAATAACACTTGTCAAACCTAGGTCCAAGCTTGTCCGTAATTAAACGTTTAATATAAGCCGGACACCCCCAAACCCTAAGGTGCGAGAGTACTGGCTTATGTCCTATCCATATCTCATATGGCATTTTGGTTACAGACTTACTCAGAACCCTATTTAGAAGGTAACTAGCCGATTCGAGCGCATATCTCTAGAGGGAGATCGACAGACCAACAAATCCCATCATGGATCGAATCATGCCCAACAAGGTCCGATTCCTCCTTTCAGATACACCATTATGCTGTGGTGTTCCAGGAGGAGTCCACTGAGAGAGAATCCCATTCTCTCCAAGATATGTTAGAAACTCATTAGAAAGGTATTCACCTCCTCGATTAGATCGAAGAGTTTTAATACACTTCTCAATTTATTTTTCTACCTCATTTCGGAATAGTTTTGAACATTTCAAACGACTCCAACTTATGCTTCATTAAGTAGACATACCCATACCTCGATAGGTCATCTGTGAAGGTTATGAAGTAGAAATATCCACCTCTTGCACTTGAGCTCATGGGTCCACATACATCAGAATGTACCAGACCCAAGAGTTCACTAGCTCGCTCACCTTTTTCAGTAAAAGGTGACTTGGTCATCTTCTCAAAAAGACAGGACTCACAGGTTGGAAGTGATTCACAATCACCAACTTCAAGAATTTCTTCTTGAGCCAACCTGTTTATCCGGTTCTTATTGATATGACCTAGCCTACAGTGCCAAAGGTAGACTTCTGACACATTATCTATTCTAGGGTATTTACCGGAGATTTGAACCATATTAACAGGCTGTGATAGTAAGTAAATTCTATTATTTAGTTGTACAATAAATATTGTAACACCATTCAAAATGATATTGCAATCGTTTCCTTTTATTAAAAATTTATAACTGTACATGGCCAAAAGGCCTACAGAAATAATATTTAATAAAAAACTTGGACAATAGTGATATTCACTCAGAATTACATTACGAGAATTGATTACAAGATTCATGATTCCTAAAGCTAGAACTAGAACTTTGCTTCCATTTCCAACGTTCAGGAACCTCTTGCCTTCATTAAATTTTTTACTGACCTATAGACCCTGCATCGAATTACAGATATGATAAAGGCTTCCAGTATCCAATACCCAGATAGTAGTATCATAAATAAAAAAATTGCAAGGTGTTATCATATAATTACCTTGCTTCTTCTTCGGCTTGTTCGGTCCAGGGAGGCAATATATAGAGGACAGTTCCTCTTCCAATGCCCCTGCTTCTTGCAAAAGAAGCACTCCGCCTGGCTCTGATCGGGCTTGCGCTTCTTGGTCTGACCCTGTGCAGATTTTCCAGCATGCGGCTGCACCTTCTTATTCTTCTTCTTCTTGTTCTTCTTCCCTTTCTTAAAGGGTCGACGACCAGAAGAAGACCCTCCCACAACATTCACCGACTCCTTATGGAGCTGGTGATCCTTCTCAAAGTTCTACAGCAACCCCAACAAGCCGTGGTAGTTCACTGCAGGCTTTGTCATCCGAAAATGAGTAAGAAAGGGGAGGAAGGACTTGGGCAAAGAATTAAGGATCGCATCCTTACCGAGCTGCTCATGCAAGGGAAAGCCCAGTTTACTTAGGTGCTCAATCATTTTGATCATGTACAATACATGATCGATGACTGAGGTCCCATCCCTCATCCGAGCATTGAAAATAGCACAACTAATTTTGCACCTTTCAACATCGTCAGGCGTGCCAAAGGAGTCATTCAATATTTGAAGTATCTCCTGCGGCTGGGCGTTCTCAAACATGTGGCTGAACTCATCATTCATTGCCGCCAGCATTATACACCGAACGATGGTGCAGTCGTTGAGCCACTTCTGGTAAGTGTCCCGGACCATTCCTCTAGCATTCGGGGCTGGCTCCTCAGGTGTCAGATCCATTACTACATAAAGGATCCGCTCATGCTCAAGGACGATTTTCAATTTTTGATACCAGCTATCGAAATTAGGTCCCATGAGCTTGTCATTATCTAATAATGATTGGAGCGACAGGATAGTGGCCATAGCTGCATAAAGAAAAATCAGACCTTTATTAGTACATGAATTTGTTAATACTAAAGACTTGGACTTTAGTCTAAAGTTTCTCCTAGTATTTTTACGAACTGGTAGCCTCAACCTTCAATTCGAGGAATTACTTCAATTCCTTAGTGGGTGCTAGAATCCACACAGACTACACATGAGCCCAACTTTGGTTGGTCAACCCATGTGTATCTATGGGTAGGTTCATAACCAGTTGTTTCTCTAAACAACTTCTAGTAATTTTTTTTGCCCCAGAACCTAATCAATAGGCTTTGGCCTCCACTGAAAAGATCTAGTTAGGTCCAACCATTAACATAATTAGATTTGGTGAATTGGACCAATAAATGATCAGGTCCGACTTTGGCTGGCCAACCTGACCACTATCAGAAAGACTCAACCAAATTATTATATTATGAATGATAATTCCATTAGTCAATAAGCACCAAGCCTTTGGGCCTCCAATGATTATTAAACTAATAGACTCATTATCACTCACTTAATGGGAGGCTATGACTTAGTTATCACTATAACTTAATCATTTTAGGGACCTAATAATTTTTTGAGGATTTTTATTAAAAGATAGAAGAGAAGAAATTAACCAGCTAATTTCAATCCTCCCACTGACTTCACCAAGTCAGATTAAAAAAAATTTAATTAAAGCCGGTATTAGGAGCACCTAAATCAGTCACACTGATTTACCTAATGACATGGGTGAGCCCTAATCACCAAGTGATCTAATCAAAACTTAACTCACCAGGTTGGCCAGGTAAGTGAGATCAGTGGTGGGGATATGCCATTAACTCATCAGAGATCGAATCAATGCGAGTAGCTCCTACTTAAGAACCACTGGTCAAACTGCCGAACTTACCTTAGACACCAATCAGTTCATTAGTTTTAATTTGATCAACTTAGTAAATAGGGTTCCACCGCATAATCATGAATTAAGTCCATCTTGGTCTAGTTAAAGATATGGACCCATTCAACTACAACTATTGGAGTTGAGTCTAGAGTGTCCTTGACCTAATTTAATTCAACTTTTGATTAGATTTGACCAATTACTCTAATTTAGTCCATTTCTTTAAGCTAACCTTAGGTCTAACCCAATTATGGATCTAATCCATCTAATCCATCTAACCCATTGACCCACAAGTTTATGCAATTGTCTTAGGTCTTAATTCATAATTCTAGACCAACTTGACAACACTTAATTCTTTTAATTAAGTATTTGGACTGATGGGTTAGGGTTTGGTATTTTGAAAATAATTTTTAAATTTGAAAGATTTTATTTTCTGTTCACCAAATATGTTGACTCATTTCACAAATGGATCAGCACATTTCATAAACAGCAATCCTATTGCTAATTACATAACAAAAAATAACTCAATCAAAATAAATCATGAATATTTCTTTAGATCTAATCTAACACATTCATAATAAATTTTACAATTGAATCTTTATAATTAAGTCCTTTCGTTGCTTCATCTGCACGAGATATAATTGCAGTGGCATCCCTACCGCCATAGGAGAACCCCATCGAATAGGAGGAGAGGACCTTTAAATCCTATTTTTCTCCTATGATCGGACGATCATGGCAACCAACCCAATTAGACTACTTGCTACTTGGATCAAGTATATCTAAATATATCAATTTTAAAATTTAAATTTCAAATTTTAAATTTTAAATTTTGAATTTTGAATTTCAAATTTTAAACAAATTTCAAATTTTTGAATTTCAAATTTTGAATTTTAAATTTTGAATTTTAAATTTGAAATTTCAACCAAATTTAAAATTTTAAATTTTGAATTTCAAATTTTTGAATTTTAAATTTCAAATTTTAAATTTCAAAATTTAAAATTCAAATTTTGAATTTTAAATTTTTGAATTTTGAATTTCGAATAAATTTCAAAATTTAAATTTTAAATTTTGAATTTTAAAATTTAAATTTAAATTTTTAGATTACAACTTAATCTATGTATGCAAATGTATATATATCATATTTTAGAACACGCTCTGATACCATTTGAAGTGAAATTTGAGTGCAGGGGTAAAACGATAATTTTTAAAATTTTTTTAAAATTACTATTTTACAGTAAAAATTATTAATTAATCTAATTAATTAATATGTATAAATCCTACATAAGGATCTAAATATGATATATACATAGCATGTATTTAAATTTGAAATTCAAACTTCTACAGTAAACATTTTACTGTTATGTGTTCAGAACACATTACCTTTGTGCGGGTAGTCGATCGCCGTAATCAGATCACCGTCAGAAAGATCTGATCATCGTAATGTAGCCACACAGTGTGTCTGGACTCTGCAGATCATCCACACGAAGCTCCCGATCTGATCAGCTCCTCACGAATGCTAGTTTGTGGCTGAACCCTTTTGATGGCCGATGTTGATCGAACTCCTTCGATCTTGATCTATCGACTCTTCAGATGCTCCAGATCATCAACAGATGTACTTGAGAGGTTGATGATGATCTCTCTAAAGTTTGGTGGGCTCACGATACTCGTAGCTCATGTTCTCACTTCCCGAACCCTAAGCCAAAATCCTAGGGTACACTCCGAAGAAACTTGCGCCCACTTGTTTCTTTCTTTTCTCTCCTTTTCTTTTCTTTTTTTATGCAGGAAAGCTCTCTCACACCACCCTTCTCTCTCAGATGTCTTGTACGCATGCCCTATCTTATCTTCTTTTTAAAATGATGCAAGACCGCATCTTTGTAGCATTTTTATCGCGTGAGAGGATAAAGATAAGTGGTTGCTCATTTGAATTCAAATCGAATTTGAATTCAAATACCAACCAACTCATTCCTATCCACTCTACGCGTGAGAAGAGAGGGGTGTGGGCTCTCTTGTGAGTGGAGAGTTTACATGAGAAACTCTTTCTCGTGTAAAGCAAATGGCGCACAAAAGAGGATAAGGCAAGTTGGCGCATGGAGTTGGTTGCCCCATTCAAATTCAAACTTCATTTGAATTTGAATGGCCAACCAACCATTTTTATCCAGATAAATGGCACACAAATGGAGGGGCATGGGATGGCTTCTGCATGGGGAAAAATTTATGAGAAGTTGTTTCTCGTGAATTCAAATGGGCGCATGAGAAGTGAGGTGGCGCAATGAGATTAGTTAAGGTGGTTTGAACCTAATTGAGCCAACCTAATCAAAATAGGATAGACACAATTAGACTAAGTTAAACCCAACTTAATTAGGCTTAATTAAGCTCAATAAAATCCTAATCAAATCAAGAATTGACTAAGCCCAACTCCTAATCAAATCAGTGATCAAAACACCTTAGCGATTAGGTCAACACTTAACCTAATCGAGTCAAACCCAACTGAATCCAATTCAATTGGACTTGATCCAAAAATAATTACTCAATCAAATTGAGTTAATTAGTGATCAAATCACTAATTAAATCTCTCATAAATACTGAATCCAAATTCGATGGGCAATCGGGCATCAGAGTCCATCGATATGAAATCCTGATCAAAAAATCCTAAACCAGTGGGACTCTTGACCCCGGTACCCAAAATATGTAGTACTCATGATCAGAGAATCTTGATTCTCGATCACAGAGTCCCAGACATGTAGGACTCTTCATTGCTATCAGATCAGATAGGAACCTCTAATGTGTGTGACCCCGCAGGTTCGAACCTAAGCCGGTAGTATAGGAACCAATTTCTGTACTAATCGAAGTAATCATCTAGCAATGGTACCCGACGTCCGGATAGGTTGAATAGTCACAATCGCAACACTTAGAACCTACGTGAATATGGTTACTGTATAATTCATCCTTTTTGACCTCTGTGTTTAGGATGACTCAGAGTTAAACTATCAACCGTGATTAGATCATCCGAATCGTGCTCAATTCAAACAGTCCTGTGACTCCTTACTAGGACTACCCTGACCAAAGTTTTGCTAAATTAAAACACGACTGTACACAGCTCTAGAACTGGAGTGGTCAATCTCATCTTGACACACGCACCGACAAGTCAAGTACTTGACTACACCCAGCAGCCTTCCGTCACTGAATTAGAAATTCAGGTAGTCCAGTGCCTAAGTGCGGTGAGTTGCTTGCAAGTCACCATGGCGGTCTCAGGTCAGAGGGACATTTATACCCATATCCCATCGGAGCAAATCTTGACAGTAGAAATAGCTCCGGAGTCGGTCATGTTTAGTGCAGATGTACCCTTACATCTCACTTGTATGCCATACCAGTGTCTCCACACTCCTTGGTTAAGAGGACAATCCACCCATATGGCACACAACGACCTATGCTTGATAAACGTTGTTGTCCTTGGTAACAACGTATCATTTGGTCGCGAACAGATTTAAGGACTAAACGACAAATCTTTTTTTGTCGAGTCTAAATAGTTCTAAGGACTTCACCACAATACAGGAGTTCATTAGAAGATGAAATATTTTGTGATAAAAAATATCAAAATAACTTTTATTTATTTATAATTCATATACTAATACAAAAAGGAGCACAACCGTCAATAGACTGACGATTAGCTTTGGGACACTATTCCCAACAGATGGCATGGCCCACAAGATGGCAGAGGCTGACGGCAGGCTGACAGCCACGGTGGAGTGAGCATGCATGGTGGCACTCGGGTCAGTGGCAAGCGTGCAGCCCAGCACGCAGACGTGCGGGTGCATTTGCGGGCATGGCCTAGGCCCAGGCGGGCATGCACATTCACGGCCAGCACAATTCTCTCATAAGATCCACGTGCGGTGCATGGACCGACGATCCATGGGGACCTGCATGAATCGAGCGCCCATTTCCCATGCAGTTCTCATGGTCCACGTGGATCGGAGTGGTTTCATGAGTGTTTCTCAAGTCTTTTGTGCTATCGGGCAATGGCGGTTGATCTTGTGCTGTGATCTGATGGCTGGGAAGAAGATCTAGGTGATCTGAGACTTGATGAGTGCGATCCAGTGGCCAGGAGAGCGAGCGACAGTGATCGGATGGACTATGGACATTTAGGGCTTTTGTGGAGAGGGTTTTTAGCCCTTTGGGCTGTTCGGCTAGAGGAGAAGCACTACAGAGAGAGCCACAGAGTGGCGGCAATAGTAGCAGAGCCAGGAAGGCTCTTTGGAGAAACTATAGGCGGACTCAGGAACATCTCAAAGACATGCTGAGAATGCAGTAGAGAAATGTGAGCGGAGGCATCAATGTAAGGGAGGCTCGTGCAGCCATCAAAAGGAGTCCGATAGAGCTCTAAGTATGTACAGCAGGCAGAGCAGATGCAGGAAGAGCCTAGTAGACCATCAGACAGAGTAGCTGTAGAGAGGCATGATGTAGCGGTTCGCTCCACAAAATGCATCTAGGGGCATCGAGGATCCTAGTACTGGTAGGCCTGTCAGAGGATCTCTTGAAGGGACTTTTAAGAGAGCATTTGTGAGGATAACTTCTAGTTAAGAGAGGTGTGTATATAGAGAGTTAAGAGTGGATGTTCTCCTCTTGTATTATTTTTTTCTCCTAGTGAAGCTTGCATGCTCCGTGGAGGCAGCGCTTGGACTATTCCATATATTTAATTATGTTTCTATATCTTTTATTTTTTGTCTGCAACGCGAGCGGTATCAAAAAGGTCCTGTGTTGGTGGTGGTGTCCTGGCCAGACATCTCCAACAAGTAGTATCAGAGCGAGCGATATCACAACAAGACTGTATGGAGTAAAGCCATTAGCATATAACCCAATTCTAACATTTCTTGGCTCTATTGCAAACTCAGGATATGTATGGTCCAAATGTTTCCATGCTTTTCCGTCTAATGGATGGCACAAAATGCCCTATTACCGTCTATTCTCATAGTGCTATCTCATATGTCCAGCTGAGCTATTCGAGGCGTAAAGCCTCTTAAGTATAGGGATGAGTGGCAAATAATGTATCTTCTTATAAGGTACTTGTCTATGATTCCCACTTCTTGTCCAACCTAATTTGTATTGAGCATGACCACAAAACTTGCAATCTGTTAAAGATTCATCATTCTTATAATACAACAAACACCCATTGAAGTAACAGTTTATTTTTTTAGGAAATAGGCCAAGCTTCGAACTAATTTCTTTGTCTTATAGAAGTCGAGAGGTATTAGGTTACTTAGAGGACTTATCTGTTTCATAAGCCCCACAAATTGATTAAAATAATATTGAGACACATTATTATCAGACTTGATGCTCATCATTCTAACTACAACTAACAACTTCGAGTGATTAGTATAACCTGGCCATAGTGGTTGTTGTGCTATGTGCAGCATCTCGTAAAACCTTTCAGCCTTCCTATTTGAAGGCTCCTCCACATAATTTGGAGCATCCCTATTTTGATGAGCATCCATATTGCTATTATAAACATCTTCAAAATTTAACCCGACAGCATCAACAACCATGGCATCGTATCTACTAGTTTGCTCATTATTGCCCAATTGACCACAACTAGGAGCACTAAATTGAGCAGTACTTGAATCAACAAACTACATTTCATCAACACCATAATTCACAGGTGGTTCATATTCCCCATGTTCTATCCAATACCAGTAGTTAGGTTTGAATCTTTTTATAAAGATGTACCTTCACTTCCTCTACAGTCAAGTACTTTATATTTTTGTACTTGAAATAAGGACACCTAATTTTTTTCTCACTCAAAAATATAGGTTGTCAGTATGCAAAGTGAATAAACCATTCCACCCCATTAGAAACTCATCTGTATAACTCTTTCGGTCTGATAAAAGTCTATTATACATCCAATTATGATAATAATGAATATCCATATTCTGTCAAAAATATAACACACAAGTTAATCAACAGCAAACATATAAAATATGATAAAAATAAGATAATAAGCATAGTATTCTAAGTTTTAAGGAAGAACAATTTACCTTTCATATAAAGTGAAGGATAATTGACTATTATTTATGACATATAAATAATTTAAATAAGAAAAAGGTTGCTACATTCATAAAACCATGAAACATGACATTGGATGCAAAATTTATTTTCTATCCATATCAATGGATCCAATTCCAATTACACGCAGGCAGTCCAATTGCCCTTTTGCCAGATATTAGACCACAGAATTTTATTTACAGCACTAGGCACGATCCATGCTAATGCTACACAAGGACTAAAAACAGGAATTCTAGATCAGTGACAGTTGCAACAGCCACACCTATTGATACAACAACCAATGTGATAACCTGCATAGCCCAAGGAAAAAAGGACATGGTTCTTTCATCAAAATGAATAAAGATGGAGAATTTAAAGCTTCTGCGATTCTTTTCCAAATCAAACAACCAATATGCATCATCCTTTGCCATATGATTCTGGCAGTTCTTTTTAAGGATAGACATGCTCAAGCAAACTCTGGTTTAGAAAACAAGGGAGATAACAGTAGAAGGAAGAAAACAAACAGACCTTCTGAAAGGAAACCATTTTGCTGAGAATCAATACTGGAATTATCAAGAGATCTTCCAAATATTTGGTGTCTTTGCAAGCATTGGCATCAAATTATTTTGCTGAGAGTTGAATGTCAATCAAAAAAAATATTGGATATAAACTAAAGAAGCCCATGTATAGCACATCAATCAAAACTACAATGCAAGCATGTTTATCTGAACTAATTGCAGAATGCAGATCATGCTACTCGATCTATCGAGTGAGGGGAGGGGCAGGGGCTTTTAACGCCACACGTTGGTAAGCAGTAGCTTCAAAGTTCAAACAGAGGGGAGGTGCTATGGATAGAAGGCCCAAAAGGGATCTCAAGGCGATGAAGATGTAAAGGGAAGGATAAGTCACAACCATGAGTGGCAAGCCAACAATCGCAAAGAGTGGACTATCTGATGAATGAGCTCTCGATGGCACTATTGTAGATGGAAAAGGAGTCGATGGTGGCTAATGGTGGTGAGTAATAGTGGCTGTCCGAGGGGAGAGAGATGCGGTGAGACGATCGGTGGTAGTTGATCGATGGTGAGGCGATCGGGGTGGAAAGGAGGGGATGTCGACGATGCTAAGTGGTGGAATAGTGGTGATCCATCTTAGGCAGTTGGTGGATGAGCATGATGAGGCAGTGAGGTTGCTAGTCACAGTGAGGTAGCGATCGGCAAGCTTGATGGGCACGGGCCGCATGGTGAGGTGGCATGGCAAGGCGACGATCAATGAGGTTGATGGGAGTGGTGAGGCAGCAAGACAGCGAGGTTGCTGGCGGTGGCAAGGCTGCTAGCTGGCAGTGACAAGATTGTAGGCTGGCAATGGCGAGAACAAACCCCATGTCTTGTGGATGGGGAGGAAGAGGAAGAGATTTGGGAATGGACAGACTGGCCTAGACTTTAGAGTCACAAATTCACGATCCCTTCAAGTGACCGAGGGCTTAGCCGAGTTGGGGCGGGAATTGGGAATTTGGGATAGGTCATGGCATGGGTTCAAACTTAATGTCAACTGTTAAGTGGTTGGGCCTGGCCACTTAACCAATTAAAATTAAAATCTAACATATCTTATCATATTATTAATATATATTAAAATTTAAAATATTAAATTAATATAATATATAAATTTTTTTGTAGGCTCATAAGCTTTCAGGTCGAGTATTTTGTTATTTGAGCTCGACTTGAAAAACTAATCGAGTTACTCGAGCTCGATATCAGTCGAGTCAAGTCAAGTCATACCTGGATCTAAGTCGAGCTCGAGTAGCTCGCAAACAGCTTGACTTATTTGCAGCCATATTCATTCCATATATAATATATATATATAAGAGATATAAGTCTGAAATCACCAAAAGTATTTTTTGAACCCCGTAAACAGCAATCATAAAATAAGCCTGAAATCCTGTGTGGTGGCACCGTGGCATTCCCTATAGATTTTGGACCTGCCTAATCAACCCTACTTGTTTGCCACTTATATATATATATATATATATATATATATATATATATATATATATATTCAATAATAATTAAGATGTGTAAGATATATTTAATAATCAATATATATTATTTTCTAGCTATTAATTATGTATATATAATTAGGATATATAAGAGTTAATTAATATTAAGAATATATTAAATAGTTAAGAGTTAAGAATATACTAGATAATTAATTTATTGGCAATCCATTGGAGATTCCCTCAGAAAACCATTTAAAAAATAATTTATTGGCAATCCCTCAACAAAATCCCTTAGAAAACTATTAAAATAAATAATTTTTTGAAATCCCTCAGAAAATGTTGCCCAGCTATGCAACCCAAGAGGGGGGGTGAATTGAGTTTCTAAAAATTTTAAGCTTAACTTATGACTTATGAGAAATGTTTGACAAAGCTAAATAGGTAGAGTGAGTAGAATTAATTCAAGGCTAATAGCAAGAGCAAGAATGCAAGAAAATACTGAAGAGATAAAGAAGAGCAATTAGACACACACCAAACAAAAGGATTTATAGTGGTTCGGTGCCAACCTTGCACCTACATCCACTCCCCAAGCTCCTACTTGGGAATTTCAATCCACTAATCTTGTATTCAACCCGAATACAAACGTCGGAAACTCTGACTCTAGCTATTCCAAGCTAGACCACTTATTTTTTGGGTACAAGCCAATTCAATACACTCTGATTCTAGGTTCGGATCAACCTTCTCTTATTTTGGAACCCCTCCAAAACAAAACCAATCACTCAAACTGAGTATAACGATTTATAATACAATTAAGCACAAAGAAAGCTCCTTCAATGAGCGAATATAACTTTAAATACACTTTACTAAAGAGAAGAAGACCCTTTTTGGATTTTCTCAAGGTGGATGGAGACTTGATTGTGCACTTGAGGAGTTGGTGAGCTTGGATTGAAGGCTTTTTGAAAGCTTTGAATGAGCTGTTGCTTAGGGCTGAAAAGTTGGCTTGAAATCCCTTTTTCAAAATCTCTCTACTTGGATGCTCTCTTTTGTTCTTCTTATTCTTCTTGTTGATTTCCATATTTTTGTCCCTTTTATAGCTTTAAGAAATAGTAAAAAATATTCTAGGCTGAAAAAGAGCCGTTAGACCACAATAAATGAGTATTAAAAATACTTAAAACGGGTTAAAAACTAGCCGTTGTGGAAAAATCTCGTCACAGGGGTCGACTCATGAGTCGACTCATGCCTGAGGGTCGACTCATGGGTCGACCTCTGTGGAAAAACATCACAGAATCGAACGGGATCCGAGGCTCTGTAAAACTGGCAAAAAGACCCGCAGAGGTCGACTCATGAGTCGACTCATGCCTTGGGGGTTGACTCATTGAGTCGACTCACAGGGAGTGCCAAGACAGTGCCGGTCAGGAATTTTAGCGTGCCAGTCATCTCATGTGCCATGAGTCGACTCATGAGTCGACTCATGATTTTCAATCATGCATATCTTTTAAAATACAAGTCCAAAATCAATAAAATTTTCACTATTGGATCACAAATCTTTTGTTCTATCATTTGATACTATCAAATCAGGGTTTTGGTAAAATTATAATTTTGCCCCTGACGAGCAATAAGTCTTTTTCAAGTGAAAATCATTGGTACCCCTTCAACTGCTTTGTAATCATCAAAATCAATCTAAGGAGCAACAATCTCTCCCTTTTTGATGATGACAAAATATTTGAACAAAAGCATTTATATGAATCAATGATCATGAATTTCAATGAAATGTATTATAGGTAGTTTGAAGATAAATAGGAAATTTACTACTAACTTATAAGTGCATTTGCTTGAAAAGAGGATTGATTCTTTTGGCATGTGATACATGTGCCCATTTGCATAAATAATTTGCCTAATGCTTAATGATTTGAAAATTTGCTCATTTGATTATGTGATTTTGGTATCAGAGTAAAAAATTTATTTTTATTATCAGAGCAAAGCAGAAGTTACCTTAGGATTTGAAAATTGCGTGTTTGAAAATATCTCATTTGCTCATTTGCTTGTTTTTCAAATTTCTTAGCATCTTGAAAATTTGCTCATTCTCATTTGATTATTTAGTTTTAGTATCAGAGCAAGTTGCATCTTGAAAATTTGCTCATTCTCATTTGATTATTTAGTTTTAGTATCAGAGCAAGTTTAACAATTAAGTGTATCAATGCATGTCTAAGAATTAATTGTAAAGTATATCAGAGCATGTCAAATTTTAAGATGTATCAGAGCATGTCTAATTTTAAAGCATATCAGAGCATGTCTAAGAAGTAATTTTAAAGGTTGCTCAATTGCTTTGTACTTTGTAATTCATTCATTTTATTAGCAATCGTGTTTTTGATATTTTAATTTCTCCCAATTCACTCATTTTATTTTTAAGTCTTTTATTTATCTTTCTTTTGATACTTTTGCTTAGCAATTGATTTGATACTTTTGCTTAGCAATTCACTCATTGTATTTTTAAGTCATTTAATAATCTTGCTTAGCAATTTTTTTTTTAATTTCTCCCCCTTTTTGACATCATCAAACATTGTTAACTCCCCCTCCTTTTTTGAATACATTTTCTCTTTAGTGTTTCTTCAAACTTTTTGTGCTAATCATTAATATTTACTCCCCCTGAATACAGCAATCATAAAACAAAATATGCCATTGAGTACCATAGATATGAATTAGCAACAAAGAGAAGATATATAATCAAAAGATGATTGATACCATTACAAAGAGTAGATATATAATTAAGAGATGATTAAAACCATAGTTGTTTTAATACATATTTCATAATATAAAAGTCAACTAGTTAACATCATTACATGGCCCAAGAGATAGATCCTAGAAAGAACAACAGACATGACTAACAGCAAGGATCTAGTAGAACACATGACTCTATAGATCAGAATCAAATGTATCAGAGATGGGGTGGGGAGATGATGGATCACGACCAAGAGCTCGTCCTCTACCCCATCTGCCTCTGCCACGAGTGGAGGTGCTGGTACGAATAGGTGGGCGAGAAGATCCTGAAGGCTGAGAACGTTTAGAGGTCAAAGACTGGACTGCAAGAAAAAGCTTGATGGAATCAAAAATGTTCAGAGCTCTCAAAACAGACTGAAGCAGTGCAGTGAACTGTGTAGAAGCATGCTCACTAGAGCCTCTGATCTCTCTCCTCAAGAACTCATAACCACCCTCCAATGCACCTCTGAGCCTGCCAGCCTCCGCAGTAAGGTTTGTGACCTCAATAGTGCTCTCCTGTGGCTGAGGATGGGCCAAAGCTAAGACTTGCCCCTGCAAGTCAAGTACTCTCCCAGTCAGTCTCAAAATGCAATCCTCGAGCTGCTGAATCCGAACTGACTGATCTGTGATCATCTGAAATACAGTGGAGATATGGGAAATCAAGGTCTGATCAGATGCATCTAATGATGTGGATCCCGATGCAAATGTAGAAGTGCTCCACTAACGAGAAAGCAAGGAAGCCACACGCTGAGAAATCTGCTCAATCTGATCATCAGCCAATCTGTACTCTGAGGAAGGTGCTCTGCTGTCTGGCTGTTGAACTGGTGTGTGCCTCCTGGTGAACTCTAAAGGGCCAGCCTCTGGGTCTGAAGCAAACTGGATATCTGGAGATGCTGCCCTGAAGTCATGGAGAGGAGATGAGGGACCTTCTTCCTTAGCTCTGTCCTCAACTCTATCCTCAGCTCTCTCCTCAGCTCTTTCTTCTGTACCCTTGATCTAACCACCATCAATCTTAGTGAATCCCATGCGGTGCAGAGTGTGTTGGTTGATGGTATCTGCGTGAGAAAGCTTAGCAGATGCCTCCCCCTCAAAACTGACTCCAAACCTCCTGAAAACCAGTGTGAGGGCCATACCAAAAGGCAGATGTGCCTTGGATCTATTCAGTGTTTCTCTCATGGCCTCAATCATTAAAGCAGAGAGGTTTAAGGGGGTTTGAGTGATCACATGAAACATTATACAAATATCTCGGCCAGAAAGGAGGTCATGCCTACCACTCCTCGGAAAGAAAAGCTTTGTCACTAATTGATGTAGAATTCTCATTTCAATTGACAAGATTTTGGCTTCTAATTTATTTAGACTTCCCGAGTATGTTCCTCCTAAAATTACATTGATCCCTTCTTCCTTCACTGGGAGTTCCATGTATGAATATCCCTCACAGGGCAAATGTAGAATCTCTCCCAAGATAATAGGATCTAGGCAAATATCAATTCCCTTAACAGTAGAGGTTACTGTTCCATTGCCATAGTGCAGATTTAGGTAAAACTCTCTAACCAAGTCTACATATGTAACTTCTTTGAGAGAACAGTAAAATTCCCAACCTTGGTTTTTGATCTTTGTCCCAAAGGAGAAACCTTCTTTTTCAAAGAATCTAAAATCCACATTCTTGTCGGTTTCTACCTTCCTGTCAGAGAGAGGGATTTTGCTAGGGCTAAGGGGAGACTGAGAGGGACTTGGTGCAGACGCTGAAGCCGAAATGGGAGCAGAGGAGGTCTGAGAAGCTTGCCTTTTTCTGCGGACGCCTTCTTCCAACGCACGGACTGATTTTCTTCTTTGAGGGAGTTTCATTTTGGTGCCATTTTCACCACAAGAGCAGGCAGGGAGACTCGAAAGATCAAATGGGTGAGGAGAAGGAGGGTTACTAGAGGATGGAAAGGGATTTTGGCAGAGAGAAAAGACGATTTTGAGAAGAATGGTGGAAGCTAGGGCACGCTCTAACTGCTTCAATCAAGGGAGAAGGATGCGAGAAGCTCCTTTCCCAAGGGGTGATTTGAGGTGGAGAGGTGAAGGGAGAATGATCTTGGGCTAAATCCTTGGTTTTGGAGAGAACGAAGAAGAGAACGATGAGTCGTGGAGGGAGGAAGACGAAGAAGAAGAAGGGTCGGCTCATGAACGGGCTTCAAGTTAAAAAGAAAAGAGCCCGTGGGAAGTTTGCAAAGAATTTCAAGTATGCCATTGGGTCGACCCTAGGGGGTCGACTCATGAATCACAAAATTTTAGAAAAAAATATGAATAAATTTTGAAAAAAATTAAAATTTTGGGAGAAGAAATTTTGCTCAATGACAAGTTGTGAGAATAAAAATCTTGAGCTTTTAGGTCCAAGAGAGATGATGAAAATTGAGCTCAAAGAAATTTTGACATCGATTTCTCGAAATTAGAGAAATATTTAGGCAAAAGGATCAAGAATTCCTAGATTTCTCCTAATTTCACAGAATCTATCCTCACTAAGGACCTTTGTAAAGATATCAGCTAATTGATTTTCAGTGCAAACATATTCAAGAATTATATTTTTATTTTGAACATGTTCTCTTATAAAATGATGTCTTATTTCAATATGTTTAGACCTTGAATGTTGAATTGGATTTTTAGTTAGATTTATGACACTAGTGTTGTCACATCTTATGGGTGTTTCATTAAGTTTGATACCAAAGTCTTCGAGTTGTTGCTTAATCCACAAGATTTGAGCACAACAACTTTCGGCTGCAATGTATTCGGCCTCAGCTGTAGACAGTGCTACCGAATTTTATTTCTTGCTAAATCAGGAGATTAGGTTAACTCCAAGAAATTGGCAAGTTTCACTAGTGCTCTTTCTATCTAATCTACATCCAGCAAAATCAGCATCTGAATATCCTAGTAAATCAATTAGTGAGTCCTTGGAGTACCATAATCCTAGAGTTTGAGTACCATTTAAATATCTAAGGATTCTTTTAACAGCATTCAAGTGAAATTCTTTAGGATTAGATTGAAATCTAGCACACAAATAAACGCTAAACATGATATCAGGCCTACTTGTAGTTAAATATAATAGAGAGCCAATCATACCTCTATAATATTTTAAGTCTACACATTTACCTTCTTCATCCTTGTCAAGCTTTCATGAGGGGCTCATGGGTGTGCCAATTGGTTTGGAGTTCTCCATTCCAAATCTTTTGAGTAATTCCTTGGTGTACTTACTTTGGGTGATGGAGATTCCTTCCATTGTTTGTTTGATTTGGAGTCCGAGGAAGAAAGTAAGTTCTCCCATCATGCTCATCTCGAACTCTCCCTGCATGAGCTTAGCAAAGTCTTGACAAAGAGATTCATTAGTAGACCCAAAAATAATGTCATCAACATAAATTTGGATAATTAACATATCATTTTGATTTCTTTTAATAAAGAGGGTTGTGTCTACATTACCTCTTGAAAAATTATTATTTAGTAAGAATTTGCTTAGCCTATCATACCAAGCCCTAGGTGCTTGTTTTAATCCATATAGAGCTTTATTTAATTTAAAAATATGATTAGGAAAAGCATGATTTTCAAATCCTGGGAGTTGTTCTACATAGACTTCTTCAGCAATATAACCATTCAAAAATACACTTTTGACATCTATTTAAAATAATTTGAATTTTATAAAGCAAGCATATGCAAGTAGAAGTCTAATGACCTCTAATCTAGCAACAGGTGCAAAGATCTCATCAAAATTAATTTCTTCTTCTTGATTATAACCTTTAGCAACCAATCTTGCTTTATTTCTTATTACATTTTCATGTTCATCTAATTTATTCCTAAAGACCCATTTTGTGCCAATTATTGAATAATTTTTAGGTCTTGATACTAAAGTCCATACATTATTTCTTTCAAATTGATTAAGTTCCTCTTGCATTGCATTAATCCAATTATGATCATTTTCAGCTTCTTCAATAGTTTTTGATTCAAGATGAGATACAAAAGCACAATGATTAAATACATCTCTTAGTGAAGAGCGAGTTTTTACCCCATGCATAGGATCACCAATAATTAGCTCCTTAGGGTAATTGTGAACATACCTCCATTCTTTGGGTAGGTCATTTGTACCTTGAGGTTGTTCTTGATGTTCTTCACCTCCCTCATCCTGTTTGTCTTCATGTTCCTTATCCTCTTGAATTGTTGAATCTTTCAGAGTGATTTCTTTCATTCCTTCTATAAGAGAATCTGCATCATCAACACCTTCATTCTTCCTTGAAGGAAGATCGTTAGATTCATCAAAGACAACATGTATGGACTCCTCTACTACTAAAGTTTTTTTATTAAAAACTCTAAAAATTTTATTAGTGGAGGAGTAACCAAGAAAGATTGCTTCATCTGATTTTGCATCAAATTTTTCAAGTCTTTCTTTACCATTATTTAACACAAAACATCGGCAATCAAAAATATGAAAATAAGCAATATTAAGTTTTCTTTCTTTCCAAAGCTCATAGGGGGTTTTCTTTAAAATTTGTCTAATCAAAGCATGATTTAAAATGTAACATGCTGTATTGATAGCTTCCGTCCAAAAATATCTTGGAAGGT